>NC_056737.1:260714936-260992436 GCF_019279795.1 Protopterus annectens
CTCAGTAGCATCCTGCCATCACCCAGAATGATACCACTGTACAAGGACAAAATGATTGACTTCAGCAATTGGCTAAGCTTCTGGTGTCATTCTAAGGGGATCCAGTATCTGTCTGCCTGGGATGACATGATCGACAAACCACAATGCTTTGCCAGAGATGGCCTGCACCTGTCGCCCTTGGGATTCTGGATACTGGCTATGGCTCTTGCCACCCCTATAGTGCCTTTTTTAGGCAAGATTCAAATGACAAATTCACCACCATAATAGGTACAAGCAAGCAAAATCTGAGGGTAATGCTACTTAATGCTAGAAGTCTAAACCTCAAAATGCACTCACTTGAGGCACTCCTTAAAATGATGAACATCGACATCTGTGCCATGACAGAGACCTGGTTCAAGGCTCCAGAGAGCACCCCTGCATTACCAGGCTATAATTAATACCACACCTTTCGGCCATCTAACCGGGACCGAAGCACTAAAGGCGGAGGCATGTCCATATTCATTAAGGATATCCGCACCTCCAGGCTAGTTCCTCAGCATAAGGCATCCGAGATTATCCAAGTGCAAATAACTCAGGGCAAGACCGCAATGCAAATTGTAGCTTGCTACAGATCACCCACCATGCCCCAGGATTCCCACTCCTCATTTCTTGATACACTGGAAAATATTAGGGTACAACCTAACACCCTAATAATGGGTAATTTCAACTACCCCACCATAAACTGGGAAAACTACTCATGTACCAACTCTTGTGCTCAACGGTTTCTGGAATTCATAAATTCCAATGACTTGGATCAACTTATCCACACCCCCACGAGGGGCAGCAATATCCTAGACCTGGTCATTACCAACATGGGCAACCAGTGTTCCACACCAGAGGTCAATTCCTCATTGGTCAGATCCGACCACAAGCAAATCACCCTAGACATTCACATCCCACCCCACCCCACCCCCACCCCCATTAGGGAAACCACCGTAAAAAATATTTACAAAGCCGACTTCATGCTTCTTAAGACAGAAGTGGCAAACTTCACGACACCCATGCTGATGGACAATAGAGATACAACTGCTGAATCCTATACAATTGCACTTTATAAGCACTTACACGAGTGCATGGATCATGCAATCATTAACAGAACCAAGATGCTATCCTCCAAAAAAAGGAAGCCAATCTGGTGGTCCCCTGCTATAAACAAACTCTACAACAGAAGAAAGAAACTGTTGCATAAAAGAGTAAAATCCCATGATTGGAGGAACTCCGTGGTCAGCCTCAGTAAGAAGCTGAGATCTCTCATAAAATCCTCCAAAGCTAGTTACGAAAACAAAATTGCCACTGATTCTAAAGACAACCACAAAGCATTCTATAGATATGTCAAGAATCTCAATGGCAACACTCAGATCTGCTCAGAGTTACAGCATAATGACACTAAATATACAGAACCAACTGATATTGCCAACATCCTGGCAGATAGGTTCACTGCTAACCTTACCCCTCTCTCATCCCCTAAAGGGCCCATCTCTATACTGGAAAAATGCAAAGTAACTGTAATCACGGCTGCACAGGTAAAAAACACACTCTCCAAAGCCAAGAACACAGCATCCATGGGACCTGACAACATCCCAGGCTGCGTTCTACATGAACTACAGAATGAACTGGCACCCCACCTAAGTACCATGTTCAGTCATAGCCTCACCTCAGGCTTTGTACCCACTGAATGGTGCACAGCAACGGTTATCCCACTCCACAAAGGGGGAGCCATGACAGACCCCGGGAACTACTGCCCCATTTGCCTGATGAGCCTAGTATGCAAGGCTATGGAGTGTATCATCATGGAACTTATAAACAATGACATTGGTAATCTCCAAACTCTGGACCCTACCCAGTACAGGTTTGTAAAAGGCAGATCATGTCTCCTAAACTTGATAGACTTCTTTGAAGTGGTCACCAAAGCCGTAGATGAGGGTAAGGTGGTACACACAGCCTATCTAGATCTTGCCAAGGCTTTTGACACCACCCCCCACTCTGGAATTATAGACAAACTCACTAAACTATGTATAATTCCCTGTGTCACAAGATGGGTTGCCAACTGGCTCACTGACAGAACCCACACTCTGAAAGTAGCAGACTTTAAATCCAACTTCAGACCAGTGACAAGTGGAGTACCACAGGGTTCAGTCCTAGGTCCTCTCCTGTTGGGTATCTACTTCACTGAAGTACAGGCTAACGCAGAAGGTCTTTGGCTAACAAAGTTTGCAGATGACTGCAAACTAGGAGACATAATCAAAACTCCTAACGATGTGGACACCATACAAATGGGCTTCATTGAGCCTGGTGTCAAAGCCATGGCCTCAAGCTCAATGCCAAAAAATGCACTGTCATCCCCTTTGGTAAAAACTCTGTACCCATGAACTACCACATAGGCAGTAGTCTACTTAACACCGAAAGTGTGATAAGAGACCTTGGGACACAGGTGGACAGTAGGCTCTCCTTTGATAATCACATCGCCACAGTAGTCAAGAAATCCTTCTACGTGGCACACCTCATCACAAAAGGTTTCTCATCCAGGAAAAAAGAGGTCATTGTTCCCCTCTACTCATCACTCATTAGACCCATTATAGAGTACAACGCCCTTTTTGGTATGTACCTCACAAGATATCTACAACAACTGGAAAGGCCACAGAAATACCTCACAAAGAAGATTACTGGCCTCAAGCAGATGCCCTACGCAGACCGTCTCAAAAAACACCAGTTTTACTCTGTCACATATAACCTACTCAGAGGCGATCTCTGCCTAACATACAAAGCTATGTCAAACCCAGAGCTGTTGGACATGCTCCACATAAAGAAATCCCAATCCCTCCAAGCTACATGCTCTAAGGACCTAAACCTTGTCACCACAATAAACAGAACATGCTGGAGGGATAGATTCCTGTCCCAGAGACTTCCCATACTCTGGAACAGACTACCTATCTATGTCAAACAAAGCTCCTCATTAGCACTCTTCAAGAAAAATCTTGATGATTGGATGGGAGATAGGAAATTCACCCCGGGATCACTTCTGTGGCTCTGCTTGATAAGGGCACAGGAAAATAATGTTCTTGGGTGGCAAACGCCAGGGTACCGTTTGGCTAGGCTTATATAGGCCAAAGGGCCAATAGCCTAGTACCTACCTATGAACCTGTATATATAGTCATAAGGGCCACCTTATCCCCTCAAGAGGAGGAAACATGTAAGCTGACTCATTGTAAGCTTAGGTCCCTTCTCATCAAGGACATAGCAGTGTATAGCTGCTCTGGCATTTCCAATTAGGGGAAGGCCAGGAAAATTAATGATACTAAAACTGAGGAAAATAAGCTGTGATCAATAAGTGACCACTCTAAAACTAGAATATGGAATGTTGTTAAGGAGCATTAGAGGGAGTTGTACAATCCAAAATACAAGAGGAGATGGTTAGGTCAGGACTGATGGACAGGGCAGGGAGGAACTTTTTCTCACCATCAGCCTGTAAAAATTAAACTGATGTCCAGGGCAGGATACCCAAAATGGCAGAACTAATATTGTAATGTATTTCTGGGAAGTATTCACTTAGGAAAACACCCAGAGAAGGATGTGTTGCAGGACAAAGTTTATCAGGCTTGTAGAACAGAGCATGTGTTGTACCTTTAAGAAGCATTTCCAGATGTAGGCACATGCATATAGTGAGCAGATGCAGGCAGCAGTGCCATTTTGAGAGAACAGCTAGAGTGTTAACATGTATGAGTGCGGTAGTCAGTATGTTTATAAGTTTATTTAAGTTTAAGTTACAAAGCCTCATTCCTGATGTGTTTGCATGTAATAAAGCTGATTGAATTGAACCCACATCCATTCTTCTATTTTATCCTGACCAAACGAGTGACATGGTGTCAGAACCAGGATTAAGAGTGCAACTTCTGCAAGCCATGAGGTGCAGAGTTGAAAGTGAAGGCAGATTGAGCTGGTTGAGTGCAACAGAGCTCAGATGATCAAAAAGGGACAGAAATGAAGTTAAGGTAACCAGAACTTGCACACATGATTTATTTGGCAAAGAAAATGAAATGGAGCATTTGTTATTGATTAAAATGTATTATTAATCAAAGAAAGGCACAAAACGCATTATTAATTAAACAAAATGTTTGAAACCATGATATTAGATAAAACTAGCAAGAATATTCATATGGGGCTGAGAATTACCTCCGGTTTGTATAACAAGCATGCTTAAAGTAAAACGAGCACAAGAAAAGTATAATGAGCAGGATAAGAGATTAAATTCCAGCTTTCCATCCCTGCTTCCTCTTGTCAATGGATCACCAATTTTCTAACCAATAGGAAACAGCAGGTGAAACTGGGGAAATTTACATCTAACTATCGCCCGATCAACACTGGTGCCCCCCAGGGATGTGTGCTCTTCCTACTGCTATTCTCCCTCTACACTAATAACTGCACTTCTAAGGACCCCTCTGTCAAACTTATTAAATACACAGACAATAGAAGTATCATCGGGCTCATCAGGAATGGTGATGAGTCTGTATACAGATGGAAGGTTGAGCAGTTGGCCCTTTGGTGTAGTCAGAATAATCAAGAACTGAACACTCTTAAAACTGTGGAGATGACAGTGGACTTTTGGAGTGCTACTACAATATTATCCCCCTTTTTATATTTAATACTGCTGTGTCAGTTGTGGAATCCTTCAAGTTTTTGGGATTTATAATCTCCCCGGACTTGAAGTGGGAGACCAATGTAGGGTCCATCATAAAAAAGACACAACAGCAAATGTACTTTCTGTGACAGCTGAGGAAGTTCAACCTCCCACAGGAACTGGTGATTCAGTTCTGTACAGCAGTCACTGAGTCTGTTCTCAGCTCATCCATAACAGTGTGATTTGGATCTCTGTCTAATCATGACAAAAATAAGTTACATCGAATAGTCCGGCCTGCCAAAAATATCATTGGTGCCAGTTTGCCCTCCTTACAGGACCTGTACTATTCCAGAGTCATGAAAAGTGCAGGGGAAATCATCACCGACCCTTCACATCCAGGCCACCATCTTTGTGAACTATTACTATCAGCCAGGTGTTATAGATTAATACACACCAAAACAAGAAGATATAAGAACAATTTTTTCCACAGGCCATCAAGTTCATAAATGGTTAACTCAGCTTATTAGGTTGGGGTATTCTTTTTCCCAAGCCTATGAGGATTCTGCAGTATTGTTTACGTATTGTTAATACTTGGTTCTTTCAGAGTTTATTTCAGTATTTCTTGTATTGAGTTGCACTTTGCTCCTTGTATATATATATATATATATATATATATATATATATATATATATTTACTTATTTGTCTTGTTCTTAATAGTTGCACATATGTCACCTGTTTAGTTCTTAACAGTTGTATTTATGTCATTTATATAATTCATGCTTGGAGAGTCACTGAAACTGGTGCCAAATTCCTTGTATGCGTGCATACTTGGCCAATAAATGTGATTCTAATTCTGATTCTGAAATGGGCATAACGAGTACAATAAAAGGACAAAATACGCTTAAAGAGCAAGGCGACTGCATGTTTTTTAGTAAAAGACTGTGTTTGGACACAAACTACTATTTTGCATTGACCAAAGCCATTCAAAGCATAACTAGAGTTGCTTGAAGTATATCAGAGTGTGTGCTTTACTACTGTGCAGTTATTTCAAAGAGTTTGATGTGAGCAAAGGACAGTTATAATGCAAAGTGCAGCCAAAGTACAGCTATTTCGAAAAGTTTCTTGTGCTGTGTGCATTTATTTGCAGAGTGCCGCCATTTCAAAGTGTTTATTACACTGTACAGAGTTATTTCACAAAGTACAGCCATTTTGAAGAGCTTCTATGCTGTGTACATTTTATTTGCAAAGTGCATTCATTTCAAAGTGTTACTCTGAGTTTTTTCTGCTGTGTACAGTTTATTAATTTTGAAGTATTTCTTACACTGATAAGGAGTGGTTTCATAAAGTACAGTAATTTTAAAGTGTTCATGTGCTACAGAGGTTTATTTGGCAAAGTACAGTTATTTCAAACAGTCTGTTGTGCTATTGGGCATAATTACAATTTCTGGCATAAAGTTTTGACATATATTTATATGTGTGTATGTTCGTACATAATTCCAAGAACCTTCACTACTGTGCGTTGATATGGCAGAGGCATTTTGCAGACCAAGTGCACTTGTGTTTGATCATAATATAGCAGAGAATTAGACAGTATCTGAGCAGGAATATGATATTTTCATACAAGCAGCTTTTTCTGACAAAGATGCATGTACAAGGGCATTTAATTTGCTTAACTTAGCTGGGTCAGAGGCCACTGAGAGAGAGAGTTAATTTGTGTATGCACCAGAAGTATATGCAGGAGAGGGGAAAAACTTCCATAGTGTTGTACCGGCTGAATGAAGGGAAGACCCTGAGTGCTTGAAACATAAATTTAGAGAAATGTGCAACCCCCCCAGACAAATGTTATATTAGAGAGGCACTTATTTTATACAAGAGACCAAAAGCCAGGTGAAACTTTTGCAGCTTATATCACTGACTTGAGAAATAAAGCTAAAACATGCAGATTTGGTGATTTGAAGGATGACTTAATAAGGGACAGGCTTGTGTGTGGTGTTAATAGTGCTGCAGTGAGAAATATTTTGCTTTGTGACAATGATTTAATGTTAGGCAAAACCATAGAGATTTGTCAAATCCATGAGCTCACAAAAAGGCACACAAGTATGCTTTCAGTGACAAGAGCTTATTTTCAGCAGCCTCTAGAGCAAGCATAGACAGCATGCAAAATGTGGCAAGCATAAACAGGCCTAGGCACATGGCAGCTGCAACCCCTGTGGGTCTACCAGGGAAACCTCGTAAATTTCTAGCAAGTTTCAAGACTAGCTCAGTAAAACATACATGCTCAGTGCAGTATAAGGGTGAGTCAGCAAAACCCAAGTCAAGTCTTATTGTTAACTGTCGTAATTGTGGCGCCATCCATGAGTCTAAAAGAGAGAGAAGTGCTTCGCATTTGGTCAGCAATGCCATAAGTGTAAAAAATGGAATCACTTTCAAAAGTTTTGTAAATCAGGCAAGCCTCATTCAGTTATTAAGAAAAGTCACTCAAAAAAAAAAAAAAGCAAGTTGATCATGTGAAAAGATGCAACCCTACTTTCTATGTAGATGGTGTATCAGTGGTCGGTGAAAAGGTTAATGCAGTAGATTTGTTGGCAAAGAATGAAGTATTTGGTACTGTCCTGATCAATGGTAAATCCACAGAGCTCAAAGTAGACACTGGTTCAAAGTGTAATGTAATGTCAGCAGAAACATTTGCTAGAGTGAGACCTGGTGAGCAACTTAATTTGGTTAATTATGTGAAACATGTTGTTTATGGAGGTGAAGAGATTCAAACCGAAGGCTCAGGAGTGCTTTCGTGCTATTTGGGTGAAAACAGTTAGAGCTTGCACTTTTATGTAGACAGAAGACCTGTGCAGTCATTATTAGGTCTCAGAGACAGTTTGAGAATTAACCTGCTTTTTTTTTACCAAAGAAGTACATCATGTAACCACATGTCCCAGTTCCAGTGATGCTATTTTCTCAGAGTATGCTGATGTTTTTGACAACAAGCTAGGCAAACTTCCAGTTGTGTACTCCATGAAAGTAGACCCAGAGGTCAGTCCAGAGGTCAGACCAGCAAGAAGAGTTCCAGTAGCTATGCAGGACAAAGTCAAGGTCCAGTTATACAAAATGGTGAAGCAAGGTGTGATTTGTCCAGTCACAGAACCAACTGAGTGGGTGTCTTCCATGGTAGCTGCTCATAAGAAAAATTCCGATTAAATCAGAATATGCATTGACCCAAGAGACTTGAACAAGGCATTAAAGAGACCTCGTCATCCTTTGCATACAGTCATGGAGATTGCCACCCTCATGCCAAATGCCACTGTTTTTTCTGTCTTAGATGCATAGAGTTCATTTTGGCAAGTAATGCTTGATTGCAAATCTTCACTACTGACTACATTCAGTACCCCATTTGGTAGATACAGATTCCTCAGGATGCCTTTTGGAATAAATTCTGCCAGTGAAGTCTTTCAGAGTGCAATGGAGCAACTTTTTTGGGCTATCCGTGTGCAATAATAGTTGATGATTCACTAGTTGGAGGCAATGTTGAAGCAGAGCATGACAGAAACCTCAGAAAAGTTCTGGACAGAGCACGTGAAGAGAACTTGAAGCTCAATCCTCTGAAGTATAAATTCAGACTACCAGAAGTTACTTATGTAGGTCATTTATTTACCAGTACAGACTTACCACCAGACCCTTCTAAACAAGCAGCCATTCTTGAGATGCTAGCTCCAGACAATGTCCAAGCCTTACAGTGTTTTCTTGATATGGTTAACTATTTGGACAAATTTATCCCTGTCTTTAGTGAGTTATTAGTGCCTTTAAGAGAGCTGACACACAAAAATGTTGCCTGGTCAGTTAGAACAACACCAGAGAGCATTTGATAACCTCAAACAGCACATTGCCAACCCTCCTACATTAAGGTACTATGATGTCCACAAACCAGTGGTTCTTTCCTGTGAGGTTTCAAAGTTCGGTCTTGGTGCAGTTATTCTTCAAGTGGGCAGACCTGTTGCCTATGTATCTAGAACTCTTACCCAAACTGAGATGCAGTATGCTCAAATTGAGAAGGAACTTTTAGCAATTTTGTTCGCATGTTCAAAATTCCATGATTATATTTATGGCCAACCTATCCAAATAAAAACTGATCAACCTCTAGTTACTATTTTAAAGAAGCCTATGCATTCAGCTCCAGCAAGACTATAAAGAATGATGCTTAGATTACAAAAGTACAATTTTAAAATGGTCTATACAAAAGGTAAACTTCTTTATCTGGCTGATACATTATCCAGATTGCCCAGAAATACCACAGAACAGCTTGCTGCAGAGAATTTTGACTTTGATGTCATGGAAGTGCATAATTTTTCTACCATGAGACTAGATGAGCTGAGAGATCATACAAAGACTGATCTAATTTTGGGAAAGCTTAACTACTTCATCAGTGTAAGATCGCCATCAAAGTAAACCTGTGTACCATCAGGAGTGCAACCTTATTTTCCATACAGAGATGAGGTGCTGATGGAAGATAGTATCATTTTCAAAGGTCCCAAAGTTATTGTTCCTCCTTCCCTACAACATGAATACATTCAGATTTTGCATCATGGCCACCCAGGTTCCAATTCTACCAAAAGAAGGGAGAGAGGACTAGTATTTTGGCCTTCTCTATCGAAAGACATTGATAAAGTGCTTTCTTCTTATTCAGTATGTAATAGTACTAAGTGTGTTTGCAAAAAGAGCCACTTCAGCTAAGCCAGATTCCTGAACTACCTTGGTCAACAGTAGCCACTGACATATTTGAGTAGAACAATCAGCATTACTTAGTGATGGTAGACTCTTATTCAAACTGGTTGGAGATCGATTTGCTACCTAACATCCAGTGCAGCTATTACGAAGATGAAACATCATTTCTCAATCCATGGCAATCCATACAAAGTTATTTCTGACACAGTACCCAGGTTACCAGTCAATTGTTTCACAGATTTGCAAAAGAGTGGGACTGTATCCATATTACTAGTAGTCTGGAATACCCACAGTCAAATGTCCTTGCTGAATGTGCAGTACAGAGTGCAAAGCAATTACTAGAGAGGTCAAGGTGTGAATACTGATATCTTTTTGAATTTACTTAATCTCAGAAATATACCCCGTGACAACCTAGCTCACCTGCTCAGAAACTTCTATCTAGGCAAACCAGAACAACCTTGCCTATCAGTTCTAGTTTGTGGTGCCTAATGCTAAAAACAACAGAGCAATCAAAGCCCAACTTTTTAAGAAGCGTTCATCTCAGACGTCCAGCTATGATAAAATTAGCATATTTCTTTGTCTATTAAAAGAAGGAGAGAGAGTGAGGATGCAAACTGCAAAAGGCTTTGATCGAATTGGTCAAGTGAGAGGTATATGTACTGAGTCGACATCCTACTTAGTGGAATCTGAGGGTATGGAATACAGGAGAAACTGCAGACATCTTCTACCTGTATCAGAAATTATATTGCAGCATTGTACCAGTGATACAGACTCTAGATCTTAGAGCAACCCTGACAATGTTCATACCAAAGAACATGTCTCAGTAACTATTCCCGTTCCTGATGATGTCCCAGTTGTTCCCAAAGTTGAACATTCCTTGAAGACAGTTCCCATTGCTAGATCCAATTCTGACTTTTATGTAACACAATCAGGTTGTATTTTTAGGCCTAGTGTAAAATACACAGCAATCTGTACGATTGTTTTATATGTGTCTAATTTTGTATGACTGCATGCCAAAGAATTAGTTCTGTATAATTGCATGTCAAAAGATCATTTCTGTGTAACTGCATGTCAGTGAATCTTCTTCTTCTTTTGGCTTTTCCCAGTTAGGGGTCACCACAGAGGATCACCTGCCCACTCATGATTGGCAGTGGAGTTTTACAGTGTCGAGTTGCCAGCCCGGCACCCAACCTTCCACAGAAAGCACACACACATGCACTCACACCTAGGGCCAATTTAGAGTGTCCAATCCACCTGCAGCATGTCTGTGGGATGTGGGAGGAAACCGGAGCACCCGGAGGAAACCCACGCAACCACAGGGAGGACATGCAGAATCCACACAGAAGGCACCCCAGCCGAGGATCGGATCAGAGAACCTCTTGCTGTCAGGTAGCAATGCTAACCACTGCACCACCATGGCTGCCCAACTGCATGTCAGTGAATATTGTCAATTAATATATGATTGATTTCTCAAAGAGGGAGGCTGTAGAACAGAGCATGTGTTGTACCTTTAAGAAGCATTTCCAGATGTAGCACACTCATATAAACAGTGAGCACGTCCAGATAGCAGTGCCATTTTCGGAGAACAGCCAGAGTGTTAACATGTATGAGTGTGGTAGTCAGTCTGTTTATAAGATTATTTAAATTTTAAGTTACAAAGCCTCATTCCTGATGTGTTTGTGTGTAATAAAGCTGCTTGAACTGAACCCATATCTGTTTGTCTGTTTTATCCTGACCAGATGGCTGACAGGGCTTATCCAATGATAAAAGCCTTGCAAGAAGAAATAATAACCAAAGATTTTGCTGTTTTAATGAGAAATACCATAGTGTTAGTATGGTCGACTATACCAGGTAAAGCTGTAGCCTCACATTGAACTACAGACTAATTTTCCTAATCTCTACAAGTGAGAGGATCCTTACAAAAATCCTAATAGCAACAGTTCAGCCATTATTGACAAAGTTAACCTCCTTGCCATTATGGGGTTGTGCTAGCATCAAGTCCAACACTGATCATATTAGGACACTTGAAGATATGATATATTATATCACCTGACAGACCACCCAAACCTATCTGTGAATTTTAAAAAGGGCTTTCATTATCAGATCGGAGATATTAGTGGAATGTGATTAAACATGTTAATCATTGGAAATCACCTTAAAAGTAATGCAGACTTTGTATCATAATCCCACGGTGAGTACGCTGCTCTGCTCTCTACAGCCATAAGGTGCATGAAAACCTGTACTATAGGTTTGAGATATATAGGACTGGTCACACAAATGCACTCCCTTGACCAGAGTGCTATCCAGTCCTTTCAAGTTGTAGCTCCCTTGGTGCCATACCCAAGTCTCTCACCCTACTATCTGCTAAGGGAGGCAGCATGAAAACATACCCCAAGCTAAGTAAGCCAGCAATAACCACCAGTTACCGCACCTTCTGACCTACTATTCCATCATCCATCCCCACTATTTGAACCTGAATCAGAGTGGAGACAGGGCGCAAACCTCTGCACTGTAGAACTGGTGGGTATTAGTTATGTTGGGAAGGGGCATCTGTGATGAGTTAGCTGCATCCTTTGACTACTTTGATATGTCCTCAGTCTTCTCTGGTATATAACAGAATGTAAACTTACATAGACATCAAAACGCATCCTACCAAGATCTCAAATGTAAACAAAAAACGTAAAGCATTAAATCAAGGCAACACAAAATGTCAGAAGTTGCCAGCAAAGATACTTCCAACAAATCTGTGTAACATTTCTTTTTTTCAAATGAAAACTGTAGCCAACTCAAATTTGGGCTATGTTCCAGGGAACAGTTAAAACAAGACTAACAGTAGAATTTAAACAGAACAACAGGCCATAATCTCCACAGGATGCCTGTTTCAGAAATGCAGAGAAACTGCCTGTCATGTGAGCTTTCTTTGCTGAGTGAGGAGTTTAATTTATATCCTCAAAGTGCAACTGGTAGGACAAAAAGATTTGGGCAGTAGCTGAAACATCATTTGTATCTGTGGTTCTACTCCCCTTTTCAGAGAAGCAGTGTTACAAACTGGATTTAAAACAGTTCCTCAAAGTACAGTCCATAAAAATCATGTTTTGTTGAAAACAATTCACAAAACATACTACTGTTGTATTTAAAAAAAATAATAGTTCTGTAAACTGTGAACTCTACAGTTCCCTACAAAACGGTGTCTACAGGACTGCAATCAGTTTCTCTCAACATTTAAACACAGTAGGTTGCACGCACAAAAAGCATTTGTTAAGCTTTCACTTACAGTGCTTTGTAATTAAGCAGGTCACCATACTGGTCAGCCATAGGGCTCTTTGTTTCTACTTGAGTGGTTGCCTCCTTCCCCTGTAACTGAAGTAAATTTGACTCTTACATTAAGACCTGTAATACTTACCTTATAGCTTTAGGACACCTTAGGAAACCTTGTAAACTGCAATAGCCTCGCTATGCTCGGGCTCTCTTCGCTCCCCTCCCTGCCCCCAATACCTCTAAATTTATAGTACTATAGCCACTCCCCCACTTTCTAGATCCTATCTGCTTTCATCTGGTATAATTCCACCCACCCCCATTCTACTACCTACATTTTAATAGCACCTATTAGCTTTCATCTGGCATTCTCCCATCCCCCTTCCAGTACCTTTACCTCACCACTCAATCTTCTGGTGTTGCATCACCAGGTAAAACAGTTCCTTAACTCACTAGCTGAATCACAGATAATAATATACTCCTCTTTACTACCCCTCTTGTTCACACCATACCTCCTTACCTTGTATGAAAACCAGTTTCTCACAGGATTTCGGGTCCCAAAAGGCCATACTATCACCCCAGCCGTAAATCCTTCCACCTTCAACCATACTTACAGTACCAGATCCTATCCAACATCTTGTTCAGTCTATCAACATCTCAACCCCAGGCACATTAACTCTAGATCCAAACACTAATACAAACTAATAAACAAATTCCTGAAGTTCATCACCAAGTATAGACTCAACCTAATACTTGGTGGTGATATTCACCCCAACCCTGGCCCACTCACTTCAGATACACATACCCCCCTACTTGCAATCTAAGCTACAAACCTACAATTAATAAGCCAACTAACTCTCTCCTAGTCTGTCATCTCAATATTAGAAGCATTAATAAGAAAGTACATGAATTGCATGCACTTCTGGATGTCCACTCCCCTGAGATTCTCTGTTTATCTGAAACCTGGTTAAAACCTAACACTAAAGACAATGAAGTGTTACCACCTGGGTACAACATACACAGGCTGGATCGTGCTTTGAGGAGGGGGGGGGGTAGCTGTACTCTATAAATCTGAGTTGAATGTCACCATAGATGTAATACAACCTCCTCAGATTAATAACTCAGAGATTCTTGCCACCAAATTGCAACTTAATAAAAATAAATGCATTAATATCATCTGTATGTACATTCCCCCAGGTAACAATATATCTACATTTGAAGCTACCCTGCACTGGCTATCATGTCACTACCCCCAAGAAACCCTACTACTTGGAGACTTTAACATAGACTGGGGCACCTGTTCCTCAGAATCCCCAACCACCCATATTAACCTGCATGCATTTACACAAATCATATCCACCCCTACCAGGATAGGTAAACCCAACCAAAAAGAAAGTATCCTTGACTGGGTACTCATAAACAGTCACCCCCAACTGTACACCTCTGGTACCCTCCTTAATGGCCTAAGCGATCACCTTCTCATATATGTAATTAAGCACAAAACCATTAATTCCCAACAACCCTTACTCAGAATGGTTAGAAACAATAAAAACTTTGACCCTGCCAAATTCCAACAAGAACTAAACTCATGTAATTAGTCTATTCTAAAACACCTCCCCTTAGAGGAAGCAGTAGCATACTTTAACAACAAATTCCTTGAGATCCTTGATTTGCATGCACCTGTTTGTTCAAAGAGAACCAAGGCAAAAACTGCACCATGGCTTTCTATAGAGTCTAAACTCAAAATTACCCTTAGAAACAAAGCATGTATGGAGTTCTTCTAAAGACCCTCAAGATCACATTAAATACAGGCAATCCAGGAACAAAACCAAAAAATCAATTTTACAAGACAAAAAACAATACTACTGTAATTTACAGATAGTAAATCAAAATAACCCTCAGAAGTTTTGGGCAGGTTTAAATAATCTACTACATCCTGGACAAACTTCAACCCCAATCCCTGCTGCTACTATTGATAAAACCCCTGAAGATGTTTCTGATAGTTTTAACCAATTCTTTACTGAGACAATTCAAGCCCTAGCTAGCCAACTACCTCCTAGCTCCCCTGGTCCTGAAAGTAGCACCCCTAGAAACCTACTCGCATTCAGCTTCCAACCAGTCGCCACTTCACTTATCCATACCTTGATCAAAAATTAAAACCCACTAACTACACTTTCTGCTGATCAACTCCCTGCCAAGTACCTACAAAAGTCAGCTGATGCTATTGCTTACCCCGTCTCAATACTAATCAATCGAACCATAGTAGAAGCTAAAATTCCCACCATCTGGAAAATATCCTATGTCATCCCACTTCACAAAGGAGGCAGCTCTACTGAATTCTCCAATTATAGGTCAATAGCTATACTCTCTCCACTTGCAAAGATTATGGAAAAATGTATTCATAGACAACTCATGCACCAAATAATCCAAAATCGCCTTATGGCAGACACTCAGCATGGCTTCTGTCCTCATCACAGCACTACTTCAGCCCTCCTAGCCTTTACTAACACCATAAACCATAATCGCAACAATAATTATATATCCTCAGCCCTCTTTTTGGATCTTTCCAAGGCATTCGATATGGTTGATCACCAACTTTTAATCCACACCCTGCAAACATTCTGTCTAGATACTGGAGCCCTCCAGTGGTTTCAATCCTACCTGAATGGTCAACAGCAGGCTGTCCTCTGGCAGAACAAACTCTCTAACCTTCTACCTAACACCCTTGGAGTACCACAAGGCTCTATACTAGGGCCCTTGCTGTTCTCCATCTTCATTAACGACCTTTATACTGTCATCCCAAAAGTCAGCTGTATCCAATATGCTGATGACTCTACTCTGATTTGCTCAGCCACATCTCCAGTAGAGTTATGGTCAGCTACCCAGACCACCTTTAATACAATAGAAAACTGGCTTTCTGAACATCGTCTGATCCTAAATCCCAAAAACTAAAATGCTGTTATTTTCACCAACACGTAGGTCTACCACTTTCACCTTTACCATAAAATCAAATGATGGCACAATAATCTCCCCTGACCCATCTACAAAACTATTAGGTGTCATCATAGACAATAATCTAAAATTTGACCTACATGTTAACCAAACTATCAAAACCATCAATAAAAAACTAGGGTCACTTTACAGAATAAAAGCCTTCCTAACCCCTCCAGCTAAAATTGCCATAGCTCGCTCTCACCTTCTTTCAACCCTTCTGTATGCATCCCCTCTACTCTCGAATTTAAACAAGACTGTCCTTAACAAACTCTCAATTTGCTACAACCACATTGCCAGGTTTGCCACTGGGCTGCCTTTTAGGACACATCATTGCATCAATCTAAATCAGCATGGGTAGCTTGAACTACCTAGCCTAATCCAGTATAACCAACTGATTATGGCCTATAAAATCCTCTATAATCAGGACAATACTCCTGCACTTAAAAATATTATCACCCCCTATAACAATCCTAGACCACTTCGATCCTCTAACAAACTACTAATTCAAACTAGCAAAATTAATAACACAGCCGGTGATTCTCTCTTTGCAAACTCTGTAAGTAGATCCTGGAACTCTCTTCCAGCTGATATTACCTTACTTTCCACCTTAGGTCAATTTAAAACTAGACTCAAACAACATTTGTCACTTAACTGGCTATGTCAATGTATCAAGCCTGGCTAACTCTCTCTAGAATGTGTAAAATTCTGCTAACCAGTTTACTGTGTAATTTAATTTAATCCTGACTTGTGCTCAGGATTAACTGTAACCTGTGGAACTAACTTGCTTACTTATGTAATCTCTGTAAATAGTATGTTTGTAATATGTAATGCTAGTATTATGTAATGCTGTATCTGCTTACCCTTGGAGCTTTTCTCCCCGGGCCTCCACTGAAAATGGACATGCAACCAGTCGGACTATCCCGGTCAACAAATGTAAAATAAAATAAAAATAAATAAATAAATGAAGCAGCAACTTATATTTTTTGTTTAATTTTCTGACCTTCATGCCCTGTCCCATACATGAAATGAAGACCCACCCACATACCTTTCTCAGCATAATATACTGGGAGAATTATGGTTTGTCAACTATTGAATTGTTGACAGTTATAGTACTGAAGATGTGTATTCAAGTGATGATGTTATTATCCTCTCAGTTTACAACAAATGTTCATTTGTTATTAGTGCTGCAATGCATTTACAAGGTGTCATGTGGCTCACAGAGTTTCAGTTGTTGATAAATTAACGTGTGGTTGTGTTGCAATGTAGATGCTTCAGTTATTATGTTTTGTATGTTGAACAGGGGAGCAGGCATATTTCATTAATGATCAAACACAGCATCTCTGAGATTGCAGATTCTCTGACAAATAATATAATTTTCATTTTGTTGCAGCCTGTGGGGGATAAAATTTTATTTTATACAATACAGCCTTTCAGCACTTCACATCTAATTATGTTCAAGGAATCAGAAGTCAGTCCATTCTCCTTCACTAAACTGACAGTCAACTTGGGAAACAGGAACCTAGAAGCTTTCTCACTGACAAAGCCTCTTGTGGATTTTTTTTTATGTAAGTTTCATGTTAAAAAAGGAAGAAACAGCTGAAACAGAAAGTAGATTCTACATACTAGTAAAGAATTCATATCTCTACATCCTCTGAGAAATCTGTGTCAGATATTTAGCCATCAGCTGAGATGTTCATTCTCTGCATTCCATGTTCACAATCACACACACACACACACAAACACAAACACACACACCACTCCCAGAAGATCTTGGTCTGCTATCCACTTCTGCACAACTCACTTCCTGGGAAGCAAATACAGCATTTCATAAGCTTAGTGCATGAAGGTGATCAGGGCAGTTTCACAGCAAAGCTACAGTCTTGCAAATCTTTGCATTTCTGAAACCTTTCAGGTCTGTCCTTCTTATTCTAATACTCTGCCAAAAACTAATATACTTATTTCATAAAATTGTATCCCTGAAAATCTTGAAAACATCATAACTATATTAAATAATTTATGTTAACTAAAACAAGTACCATATTAAGCAGAATTAAATGTAAATGCAAAGTAAGCACCATAAAACAGTTCATTTTCCAAACAGATTAGTGACACTGCTATGAGTGCCTCCATTTGTATTTAACATGTAAGTATTGTGGTTTTACTTAGCCCTTCATAAATGAGATAGTGTTCAACAGCAATACACACACACACACACACACACACACACACACACACACACACACACACACACACACCTTTTGTGACTTTTCAAGAGGACCCCAAAACAAAAATAGTACAGCAATACAAAAGCAATAGTACATAAGGTAACACTGTACCTACCAGCTGAACTGTAATGAATAATACCTAGAATTTTTCAGACATTACATTCATAATAATATTTTTCTTTCTTTTTTTTTTTCTAAAATGCCTTCCGAAGTAATATTTCATAAGAAGGTGGTAACTACACAATGGAGTGAAATAAACTTGTAGCTTCAGTGACTGAGAAAAACAAAGTGTAAATACATTTATTTTCATGTTTATAAGGGCAGAAATGAAAGAACAGCTTGCACAAAGTCTACTGATATCAGGACAGAATCTGTTTTGGTTAAAATAAGCCCATGACATGAAACAGAAAACGCTACACACAGCCACCACTGCTAGACAGGCTTATCCCTTTGTAAGTAACATGGGGTGGTTAAAAATATCACATTTACTTTTGTTTCCAGACTCTGACTTCTACAGATCTCACCCTGTAGTTTTACCACCAGTAGGATCACAAAGGTCAAACACTGTAGAGAAGTTGAAATGGGATATTCTTTCCACAATTCTCAGCGAAGCTTGTATATTTACTTAGGATGCAAGTGTGCGTCTATTCTCAGCAGGTCTGTATTTGCCACTTATGTGCTGGTCTGGTACATGCATATTTGTTAAAATTTTAGAATTTAGCACGGATATGTAAAAAGAAAAGGTTATTACTATTTCATAGTGCCTCACGAAAAGAGCATTTAAGCTACAATGGTACCGAATTGTATTTTGTAATCAATGTTCATCTTTCTGTTCTGTTTTGGAACTGAGTATTCTCCACCGATACGACATTACCATTATCTTTTTTTATTTGCTTAGATAGATGTCATTGCACTACCCTACTATGACGCTTAGTCTAGACCTGCGATGTTACACCTACTCACTGACAAAATTTGATCCATTATCACTCATACACGAACATAATGTCAACTGAAGAAAATTAACTGAAGGCCAAAAACAGAAGAAGAGAACATCTATCTTTACTAAAACATCTGACGTAATAAAATACAAGTTCACAAAGAACTTCTGTACCCAGTAGTAGGGACAGAAACTTCAATGTTAAAGAATCTCATATTCAGGGACAAGCCTCTTTAGATTAGTTCTGGGAATGTAGGTCTGAACTTGAGATATAGTCATCCTATGGGAAGGAAGTTTTGCAAGCATTTGCAGACTTATGGTATATTGTGCCTTAAAGCTGGCATTTTTCTTTTGTACATTGCATTTTGACAATTATATATCTATTGTCTTCTTGTGCATAAGATGCACCTGGAACTTTATGAAGTGCACTTTAAAATAATGCTTGACTGGCAATCACAGGTTGTACATATGTGGTTTGTGTTATGTGGTATGTCCAGAATATTAATCTGCACATGTTCCCAATAGCAAAACTGTTGGGAATCTGGAAAAATAGACAAAAAATGTGAAAAAGACAGGCCAGCATCCCTGAACTGAGTAGCTGGCTCTTCCCTGATGCAAGAGCAAGAAAGCAGTTCTGTCCTAACAGTGACTATGTGCTGTGGGTGAAATGTTTAAACCAAATGGCTGGAAACAAAGAAAAAGAAGAATGCAATAAATGATAAGCTAAACATTATTCATGGGTGGAACCAGGCATGTATTACATCATAGAAACCAAAAAAAAAAAAAAAAACTTTTACGGGGCAGCAATGCACTTCGCAAACAGGTGCCATATGTCCCTGATTTACGTGGAAAAGAAATAAATATTAATTAATGGATTACTCAATTAATTAGAAATGTACAAATGGCCCAGCAAAAAAGTAACAATGTCATGATACAAAGGATTCCAGTTTGGTGTGTAGCTGCATCTCTGATTCCATATTTAGTATGAATAATGAAAAACGGTCGTTAAATTGTAGAAGGTAGCAATACTGTAACTGGGCTTTAGTGTGCAAGGCATTACTTTCTTATAATCTGTTAGCAGGTGTGCATTTGTAAAAATCATGAATCCTGGCAGCACCCCTGACGCTGGGTATTTGTCCTGTTTGGCTGACTTGTTTTCCCATATACCTTTAAAGTTTGCTGTTATTGGTATATGTAAAACTCTGAATTCTTAAATCAAAATACATTTTTTTAATTTCCTGACATACAAAAGCCTATGAACTCTTGAACCTTAGAAAAACAGACTGGTGGGTAGAAGTTACTTGTGGGAATTGGTGCCGCAACGGCGAAAACCAGATGCCCTGAGATAACGGGTGAGTGTATTCCATAGTGGAACATAGGAAGGGATTCCATCGGAAATATGATTTTCTGAAAATGTATTCTAGTAACTAGGTAATGTTAAATTCGTAATTATTCCAAATATTTAACATTGCGCTTCAAAATAGAATGTCCCGCCAACCCAAACAGATGTTCATCGTCCTGGCTTCAGGAGGCATGTGACATTAGGCTCAATAGAGCAGCAACTGCTGGACCGCTTCAGCACCAGAACCTAACCGCTGAACAAGGCAAGGATCAATGACGGGTTACCAAGTGCCAAGGCTTGTTCTTAACTGTTTAACCCACTTCCGTCGTTAGCCACATTAATACCCCCCCCCCCCCCATGCAGCTGCAAATCCCGCTTAACCAGGACAACAGGGCAGCTGCCAATTCTCGTACCCTACTACTGCCTAAGTCCAAAAAAATGCAATTGGCAAAAGCACGTCTGAGATTCCTGACAGTGTTGTCATAGCAACGATCAATAATTTTGGTTAGACGAAGGAAACTCTACTTGCCCGCTAAGAGCTTATTTTGCAGAAATGATTCGCAGCAAACTGGTTTAATGATTCGACAGTGGTTAAACTACATATTGTACAGTTTAGATGCGAAGCACCTGATGCATCTTAATCCTTCCCGCTTTACTCCCATGTTGTGAGCTACTTACAATGAGGGGAATGGTCCTGTCATCCCTATGGAGTTCGATGCGGGCTGCTGCGTGTCGCTGTCCATGCCTGCTGCCGGCTGCCGAACTGCTTGCCGAGGACGAATGGGGCTTGTTGTCCTGCCACAGGTAATAGAAGGTGCCTAGGATCCAGGCGACTGTCAGGATGGCGATCGCATTGGCCCTCACCCTCCTCATTCTGACCACTAGACATGCGGGGCTGAATCTGATGGCTGCAGCAGCTGGGAACAGTGTTCAAGGGGGTTGGAATGGAGAGATGCACGAGCCCTAAACCTGCTCTTGTCTGTTGCTTATTTTCTTTTTCTTCCCCTTCTAGCAAGATGAGACAAGATGCGATGCTGCAGCCAGTTTCTCCAGCCGGCGCACTGTTCCCAGCTGTTTGTTTTAGCTCTGCCTCTCACAGCTTGGTCCTGCAGAGCAGAATGAAAAAAAAAAGTGCATATAGATATAGAAAATCCCGGGTCCTAGTGCCCACAAGACCACTTTGTAATTTTTCAGGCTATGAGCTTGGGTCTTCGGCATCTGTGGTGTGGAAAAAGAGCCAAACCCAGCATCAAATCATAACAATAAATAATAGTAGCACGTGTACTTACGCCAGGCCAAAAAAAATAAAAAATACAGGCTTTCAGGCTCCTCTTTTATTATTTAAGTAAGCAAATAAAGAAAGTAAAAAAAAAAAGGTACTGATGTGGATAAACACAACTGCACTGCTACATCCTGAGAATGATTCATCCTACTTCCTAGGTAGGTTAAACCCTAAATAGACTGGTATTAAAAGTGAATTAATTAAAATTCGTAGTTCTGAGTTTCTTTGTTCAAGTATTTGCAAGATTCGCTTAACAGAACAGAAGGTTTTGCTTCCATGTGCATTTTCTGAAGAAAAATAAGTATAACACTAATGTCTGGCATTATCAACAGACTGTAATCCTTGGTGATTTACCAGAAAATCAGAACGCTCTACCAGGGACAGGGCAAAAATATGAGGCAAAGCTTAGGGACGTTCTGCAGAATCAGGAACTGATGAGAGGTAAGCCCTTCTCTAAACGCACAAAGCTCTAATGATGTCCACTGTAGTAGCACCCTTTAGCAGTCCAATTTATGACTGTGATAATAAAATGTTTAGACCAACGCAAAGCGCAGGCACTTTGCGAAAAAAAAAAATTCAAAGTTGACATTTCAGTGGCAGGCAGTCAATGATGATAGCTCTCGCTGAATTTTTTATTTATTCAAATCGCCATGCAGGGATTATAAATCATTCCTCTCAAGTGTACTTCATTATGAGGAATACTCCTCATTTTGAGTCTTAAAAAATCGATGTTCTTCATTGTTTCACATTGAAAAGGGTCCGTCATTCATTCAGTGTTAAGATTTTTTAACTGTTATCCGTGCTAATTAATACTGAACATACATCTTCACCTCTTAAGACAAGAAATTCAAAAATAATGGTGGGGGTGGTACAAAGGCCCCAAAATAGGGACACATTTTAAATATTGCTTTTATAAACGTAGAAAGTTGTTGGAATAAAATATTTTGTGTTCCTCTACATTTTCTGAAGGATATGAAGTCTGAAACTTAAATGTATGTCATTATTTAGTAAATTCAGTTCTCATAGATTTACCAGAAACCCACACATTTTATGAGGAACAGACCAAAAATATGACCCCAAAATCTGGACAGTTGACAAACTTGATTACTGAATCATATTAATTCACAACATTTTTTTATAAGTATAAAGGAATACATAACTATTCTGTGAGCTTTACAGCTGAAGTTGTTAGTAAGTTCTTAGTACCTATTTCACAATTTGCCTGTTTGTTCCACATTATGACAGGCAGTGTTCCACATTTTGGAGATGGAAGGTTGAGAGATATGTATAACTGTAGGAGTGAAAGGACCTTAAGGCTTTCAGTTCCACAATCTTTCCAGACTAAAAACATTAGGAATTGGATCTGCAACTATCAGCAACACAATAGACACTAAGACACTCAACTTCCTACCAACAAAAACACATATGCACACATACAAATGTGCTGAGTGCTTGCGCTTGCGGACACACACACAGTAGAATCTATTGCTCTGATTTTAAGAGGTTTTTCACAGTATTCAGGTTTAGACTTTTTTTTTATTGAAGGCAAAACATCGTCTGGAGGAATGAAGGCAGTGTGATTCTATACCTTCATCCTCACTGAATCATAAAATGCTCTTGAATCTAAGCTCAACAGATAGTGTGCTTTCTTTCTTAAATATAATAGTAGATTATCTTAATATGTTAAATAGATATTTTATTACACAGGCCTTACAAGAGGTTTGTATAGTGCTTTGCTTACACAGTTCATTGAAGCTGCTTTCTCACATCCAGGAAAGGAAGAGTCTGTATAAGGTCAGTTCTTCCTAGATGGTGGCTAAATATACATGATTCTGCTACTGCATTACTGTTTGAAAAATAAACATCCTTTCATTTTTGTAGTATCATGCATGCTATGAAGAGGCCCTCATTAGAATATACGTAGGTGTTTGTGTGTGTATGTGTTTGTATCTACATTTATATATGCATATATATGTATTTAAGATATATATATGTGGGTGCATGTTTCTGTATGTCTATATATATATATATATATATATATATATATATATATATATATATATATACACATGCATATATATGTATTTCTTTTGAGGAATGGACAGACACCCGTTTGTGGGATATTTTTGTCAGTCACTACTATAAAGAATGATTTGTTTTTAGCTATATCCACACTAAAATTAAGTCCATTAAGTGGATGTTACAATCTATGCAACAGTTTTGTCATCCATCAGCTGATTTTCCTAGAAAGCAAAGAACTACAAATTATGTTGGTTGATACATTTAGAACAGAAAATAACCACAGCTCTTTAAGCGGCATTAAGAATGGAATTGTTATATGTGCAATATATCATTATAAAAAACAATGCAGGTAATTTTACCCAAAGTTACACACTGTCTGTCCTAAACAGTTATTGTTCCTATACATGCAGTATCTATGGCTGACCTAGTAACAGCAACATTTATTACACTGCTCATTTATGTTATGAATCAAGACTCAAATACATGAATGCGAAATTGCCAAGTGAACTAAATAACCAAACAGTGACTATTCGTCAGTCTCCTCTTCACTGCCCAGCTAGCTGAAGAATCTAATGTGTTGGATGATACAAAATCACCAACATCACTGAACAAGCATGTCACACAAGCATTACTGATCCTGAGCTGGATAAAAAAGATTTGATCATAGCAGGGCTGTTTAGGTATAGCTAGGAGTAGAGATACAGGTATCAAGGAATTACCTGTAACTTTCTTACAACGTTAATTCATGTACAAAAGATTGCTCACCCTTGGGGACTATAATTGAAATGGCTAAGGAGTCAATTCAGTTGAAGAAACAAGAAGGACACATGAATAAAAAATAAATTATGTTATAGTTTTCTTTCTCTGTCATGTCTATTAATTTAGGATTTACAGTAATTCTAAATAAGCATTTTCTATGAGATGTTTATGTTTATCTGCTGGCATCTCACAATCAAGTGGCTGCTTTCAACACTCTGTGATCTGTGGCAAGTGCTGTGGAGAGAGCTGTTCCCGCTCATGTTAGTACACCAAAGTGAATTTGGGGCCAGCATAGGAAGGATTAGAACACAAGGAGACCAGAATCTCATGACAGTGTCCATGTGACTGGGATGGGATTCTTTCATTTGTCAGCCACTTGTTTTTCCATTATACCAGCTATCTTTTGCCAGCTTCACTTGTGCACATGGCGATCTCCTATTACCCTCCTCCCATGCCTTTCCAAATTGCATCAATATTGTTAACTTGTATACAAATACTGCAGTGCATCTGTACTTCTTGAGAAGGACTGCATTTAATTGTCACATAATATGTGATTTTATCTCTTTTTTGGTATTTTAGTTCTGCAGGCTGCTTGTCAGATCAGCAGTTTAGGCATGCAATAGAGCTGTACAAATTCACTGTCATATGCAAGTTGTATACAGTCTACTATAAATGGAACAGGTGTATTTTTATAATGTATAAAACAGTATTATATAATGTTCTTTTATTAATTATTTTATTTTATTTATTTATGTATTTATTTATTTATATTTGTTGACTGACTCCACCAAATTACGCATGCACTAAAGTCATTACGCAGTGGGTACCAGTATGATTCCATCATAGTCCATGTAGGTGTAAATGACCTCAGATAAACCTCCCTAAACTATATGAAGAGAGACATTATAGAGCTTGTAGACTATGTGTCTCAGGTTGGTATAAGCCTAGCATTGAGCAGCATATTATCACCACCAAGGATGATGCCACAATATGAGCAAAAAATGATTGATTTCAACAACTTGCTGTCTTTCTGGTGTCATTCTAAGGGGATCCAATATTTGTCAGCTATGGTGGACATGGTTAACAGACCATGTCAGTTTGCCAAAGATTGTGTGCACCTCTCCCACTAGGCTTTTGAATACTGGCTAAAACTTTATCCAGCCTTTTTTAGGGAATGCCAAATTGACAAAATGACTGACATAACAAAATCAACTCAAGTGAACCTCAAGATGTTACTGCTCAATGTCAGGAGCCTAAAAATAAAAAAAACTGCACTCCTTCCAAGCCCTCATCACACTAAAGAATACAGACATCTGTTGAGTTACCGAGACATGGTTTAAAGCAGCAAAGAATACCCCACAGTGCAAGGTTTAAGTGCCTTCCACACATTTAGACCAATAGCTGCACAGACTAGGGCTAAAGCAGGAGGTGTCACAATGTCCATCACTAAAAAGCATACCCTCCAGGGTGGTCAGACAGGATGATGTGCTGGAGTTCCTCTAAATGCAGATCACCAAAGAAAAAAATCCTGCACCATATCATAGCCAGCTAAAGGTCCCCTCTATGTCCCAAGAAGTTCACAATGCATACTTGGACCTACTAAAGAGACACTTACCATACAACCTAACACCCTACTCATAGGAGACTTTAACTGCACCTGTTTAAACTGGGAATCCTACACAGCCTCAAATCTACAGGCACAGAGATTTCTGTACCTTGTAAATACAAACACCCTTGACTAAACAGTGAGTAGTTCTGCTAGAAGCTCCAACATACTGGAACTTGTGCTTACAAATAAGGGAGAAGGATGAACCCCTCCAATGTCTCATCCTTCCTGGTAAGGTCCCACCATAAAACTGTCTCCTTCAAAATAAATTTCAACTCTGTAATCACATTAGAACCAGTGACAGTTAAGAACTATTCCAAGGCGAATTACCTTTTATTAAATGATGGTATGTCAAAATTCAATGCCCCTACAAACCCAGATAACACAGCAGCCTATACCGAATTGCTCTCAGAAACTCTGTACAACCATGTCAGTGTACCTACCAAACTAAACCCAGGACTAGCCCCAGAAACAAACTCCTCTGGTGGTATCCCAAATTATTTCCAACAAAAGGAAAGAAATTATGACAAAAGTCAGGAAGAGTAATTCCCATAAAGATAAAAACTCTCTCTTCAAAGTAAATAGGCAATTAAGAAGGCTAACTAGGTCAAACAAAACCAAATGTGAAGTTAAGACAGCCTCCCAAGTGAATGTGCTGAACTGGTAGTTAATGATGCCACATTCACCAAAACTGGCAATATAGCAAACGTTAGTGGGCAAATTCAGTTCCAGTTTTACCCCCCTCTCACTCTCACCCCCCCAAATACCTTCAATCATAACCCGTTCAAGTATAACTAGGGAGCAAGTACTGACTGCACTCACTAAAGCCAAGAACATGGCCTCAATGGGCCATGAATACATCCCAGGATACTTCCTGAATATTCTAAAATATGACTTATCTGGACCACTGGCATCATTATTTAACTATAGTCTTAAAACAAGCTTTCTGCCAAGCAAATGGAGGACTGTGATGGTCATCCCCCTTCATAAACAGATCCTGGAAAGTACAGACCCATTACTCTGACTAGTCTTATTTGCAAAGCCATGGAAAGAATTATCATGGAAATTATCAACAAGGGCATAGGAGACCTCTAGACACTGTATCCAACTTAGTTTGGCTTTGTCAAAGGAAGGGCATGCTTACTGAATCTGGTGGACGTCTTTGAAAAGGTCTCTAAGGCAATGGATAAGGGGAAATGGTAGTATCTGCCTAACTAAATCTGGCTAAAGCATTTGATACAATACCCAACTCTGGGATTGTCAGCGAACTTATAAACCTAGCAATAAACCCCTTTATAACACATTGGATATCTAGCTGGCTCACTGATAGGACTCAGGAGGCTAGAATTGGTAAGGCCACCTCCATAAACATGCTGCTCACCAGTGCAGTCTCCTAGGGCTCTGTACTGGACCCACTCCTCCTTGGCATCTACTTCTCAGATGCCATAGCCAATGTAAGTCCTTTGGCTAACCAGGTTCACAGATGATTGCAAACTGGGAGCAGTCATTCAGTCCCACAAGATGACAACACCTTTCCAGAAGGTTTAATGCAGACAAATACTTGCTGCCAAAGCCATGGCTTAAAACTTAATACCAAGAAATGCATCACTGTACCTTTTGGAAAGTCTGTCACTCTGGGTAACAATGTAATCAATAAAACACCCTTAAAAGTTGTTTCAGTAGTTAAGGATCTGGGAACTCATGTAGATAGTAACCTAGCCTTCAAGCAATATGTGTCCAAGGTAGTAAGAAAATCCTTCTGTGTTGCTCAACTTATAAGCAAGGGTATCGCATTTAGATCCAGAGAGGTCATCATACCACTGTACTCGGCCCTCATCAGACCCATCATAGGGTATAATTCCTCCTTCAATATGTACCTGATCAGTCACATGCAGCAAATGGAACTTCTGCAAAGGTTCCTTACAAAAGAATACAGGGAGTAAACACAATGTCCCATGCTGATCGCCTCAAAGCCCTGCCTCTTTACTTTGAATCATACAGACTTCTGAGAGGAGATCTTTGCCTGGCATACAAGACATCCCTGGACTCTGGTTTGATGAACCTTTTGCACATCCACAAAACAAACCATATCAGAATTACTAAATTAAAACAGCTATATTTTGCTTCCAATATAAATAGGACATGCTGGAGAGACAGATACGTTTCTCAGAGAATTCACATTCTCTGAAATAGGCTCCCCATTCCTATTTAAGCACAAATTGGACCAATGGATGGGTAATCAGAAATTCACCCCTGGTTTGGCTTCTATGTCTCTGATGGACAGAAGGACTCAGTAAATCACCACCTATATAAATCAAACTTGTGGATCACATTTGAGTTGCACAGCTAAGCATATAAGGGTTAAGTATACACATATTAACCTATGAACTAATGAGATAGTCCAGTTGAGCAAAAGACCATTTTCAGTGGAAGCCCTGGGAGAAAGCCTCTATAGATATATAAGTGACAACAATTTTGAAATAGGAAATACAGCACTGTGAGAAGGAAATAAGATACAACAAATAACAATAAGGGATTGATGAGAGGAAAAGGAAAGTTGGATGAAAATAAAATAAAAGAAGATGTTTAATGCAAAAGAAATGAAATAGGAAATATTGGGTGCGAAGATGAAAGGACAAACGGAGTATGTGGGTGGGTTTTAAGGAGTTAAACAGGAGAATAAAGTTAATAATTACTGAGTCAAAAAAATGAGAGATGGTCTAGTGCATGGGTATGACCAAGTGGAAGTAAGAAATTAGTTTAACTATATTTGGAAAGTGTTGAATTCAGCTTCATTTCTAAGGTCATGAGGTATAGAATTCCACAGCATGGATATATGACTAGAGTATAGAGAAACCAAAACCAGTGCAGATCCAGACCAAGAACAAAATGATGTATATCCAAAGGCTCAAAAGGAACGAAACAGTCCAGAATGTCTTAAATGAGACTTAGTTTAATGGAAAATAATAAAAAAATTCACATCAAGCGCTTTTGCCTGGAATCATACCAGGCTTTTTCAAGATAAACCATTACCAAAAATTCAAAGCTTAAATACCTTCTAGTCCAAATCATGTGACTAGAGTAATAACTAATAAAATATGCAAATCAAATGTTAAAGCAACCATAGATTCTTTCATTCACATAAAATTATACAATGAACTACTAACCAACAAGGTTGTACTAGATGTTTAAAAACATATATTTACAATACAATCCGTACTAAAATAAGTGCAACAGCCCTACAAAACTACAAGCCAACTTAAAATACCTTAAGGCAATGTTAAAAACTTATGAAAAAATTCATATATGCCTTAATAACAGGCAAAAGCGCTTGATGTGAATTTTTTTATTATTTTCCATTAAACTAAGTCTCATTTAAGACATTCTGGACTGTTTCGTTCCTTTTGAGCCTTTGGATATAGAGTATAGAGAATCAACATAATGGCTTTTGGATTTACTAACTTTTAAAAGTTTAACTAAGGGTGATCTCAGGTTTCTTGGAGGGATATATTTGTTCTATTGGTGCATGATATGAAATAGTCATTGGATGTGTGTCAAAACTTTCAATTAAACACACATGCTCCTGTGAAATATAAATTATATCCAATCTAGCCCACGTATTGTACCTTGTGGAATAATATGTAAATTTTGTTTTATTTCCTACTACTGAATTCACAACTTATATTCCAAATATTCTCATTATTTCGTCAGAAATCTACCCTCTTTTGTTATATTTCCCCTTCTAGGGCCTCATGATACATCCAAACTATTGTAAGTCAAGTTTCAGTCCTCACCCATAAATAATATTTCTTGCTAAAAGCTGATTATTTCTCATGAAAATGTTTAAAGCTCTACAAAAGCGGTTTATGGTGAAATATAAATACATGCCAGCATAATCATCCTCCCTTGACAATAGCCTCATACTGCCACAAATCTTTAGTCCCTCCTTTTTCCTATTTTGTCACTATTTAAGCCCTTCCACCAATCAGTATTATAATTCCCCTTTTCCTTTGTCCCCCATATTCTGCTGAATATCCATCTTGAATTTTTTTCTTTGCCAAATTCACATGCTCATTTCTATCCAATTGTATCTACTGCATCATGACTATTTGTACCCTGCATTTCTTAATATAATTCAATACTCTTTGCTTTTTGCCTATACCTGTAAGTCATTTACATTCCATGATAACATGGACAGAGTAGCCCTTATGACAGAAAGGTATTACTCCAACCATTATATAGAGTAAACATTGCATTCCCATTATACTTTAATGTAAAATATCTTTAAGTCCTAGTTTCTTTTGTTAAAAATGTAAGCCACACAACTTTTGTACATTATGTTGATTGCAGCTCCACCTAGAGTATCACAATGATATGCTGACTGTGCAAAAAAGAGAATTTAAGTAAAACAACAGTATCCACTTTACATCATATCTGACTGTCCATTGTGTCTTAGCCTACATGCAGACTGCCATGTACTCAACTTCCTGCTTTTTTGGTCAGAGCTGGCATGCATATTACAAGGGAACATTCAAACAGCTGGTAGTTACTTTTCCTTCCACTTGGAAGCATGGACCATTATTCAGCTTAGTCAAAGATACAACTGACTGAACTCTGTTTTACTGCATTATTGTTGGCAATGTATAATTAGGGTGTTATTCAGTAATCTTTAATCACTGCCATGTTGGTATCTTGTCATCAATAAAGAAAGTTTACCTAACACTTGGTGAGTCAGCCCAGTCAATGCTGAGATATTCATTTACAAATTTCTAAATACCTTCCAAGCCATTTCTAGTTTTGAGTTTGTCCATTGTTTCTGCAGGATCCAGTGTCATCACTGGACTCTTCAGGTTCCATGAAGATTCAACATATACCAAAAGGTGCCATGTCTACGATTTCCAGTTTCCTCACTCCACCAGTGGTCAATGTTGTTGTGGGATTGTTCATCCCATAAGGATCCTTCGGTCACTGTGGAGTGCTTGTTGTATGTGGTTTCCAGGTTCCAGCCTTCCAGTTTTCTCACTTTGTCTTTCAGCACTCAATAAATATTACTGGCAAACTATGAATAATCTAGAGGAATTAGCATCAGAATGTACTGTTCCTTTAATTATACCACCCAAAGAAAATGCTAAAGTTGTGTGGTTACAAACTGTAGAATGGGTTCTTAAAAAGTAAAATTCATGTAAAACATCAATTTTAAAGAGTTCTTATGTAATGTCTGTTATGACAACTGCTATGTTAAGTATGCATAATTATTTTGTACGGACAGAATCACAGACATTTAAAAATTAGGAATGCATTACCTGTTTCAGACATGATGCTGCTTTTTGCAGACATTGTTAGAAAATTGGATAAGCCAGTAGGCCAAAAGGGTGGACCATGGCTGTCTCATATACCAGCTGAAATAAATGTGGTTACAGATTCTTCCCTTGAATCCTTAGTAATGATGGTAGAAGATATCATTAGCTTTCTGTATACTAGTTTCCCTGTACAGAGTATGGCAGAAGGGTTTGATACTTATGATCAAGAAAAGAAAAAGACATCTAGAGGTAGTCCAAAACAAAGATGCATCAGACAGTCAATTCTGGGAATGGTTCAAGTATTGCACCAATAAGTTTCATCAGGCTAGGGTAACCTTAGACAACATGTTAACAACCTTCAGAAAACAATGGGGTGCACTTCTTGCTAATAAGGAGACAACAGTTAGTGATGGGGAAACAAAATATATTATCAGTCCTTCACATTTGTCTAGGCAGATTTCAACCCAGTGTATTCCCTCATTAGAAGGGATGAAACATGACACTGTTATAAGAGTTTCTGAATAGCCTATCCAACCCACATCATTACAAGTTGTTCCAGTGCCACAGCCAGACCCCCTTCTTAAAGTTGCCCATGCACATGGTCAGCAAATTTATCAACAGTCTAAGTTATTGCAAATTATGCTGAAGAGGGATAACAGTAAAGATCTTTTTCAGAATTTAGCTGGATTTAAGAAGTGGATCAGATGTGCTGCTAAGAGACAATGGAATGAGGATTAGTGTCAGTGTTACAAATGTTTTATCTTCCAAAGCCTTAGACACATACATTGAGCAAAACCAACTTCCCTTAGACACATCAATAAACAGAATTAAGCCAGCTTTGCAGGCACATACTTAGAAAACCAGATTTGACCCTAAAATGCTGGATCATTTTAAAATCACCAAACATGATTAACCATTAGAACATGACCAGCTCTTTAAAATGGCATTTAAAATTGCACATGATCACTCAGATGTACAAATGAAATCTGATTTTGTTAAACCCTTAGCAGTAGGGTTTAGACAACATCATCAACCTTAATGTCCTTAACAATGCCAACGATATAGAGGATGCAGGTCAAAAGACTGTCAGGCAGAAGCAACTTATGGAATGCAAAGATGCTACCTCAAGAATATTTGCAGTCTCTCCTGACAATAGTACTAAGGTTTTTGTTGTCAGATTCCCCCCACAGACATCATACTAGGGGGCACTGAAATTCAGTGTTTTTTCTGTAACAGGTTTGGTAATCTGAAGAGGGAATGGGGTTAATATGACTATTGCTGGGAAAAACAAATTATGTTAACATTATTGCTAAGGGACCTAAAGAAGGACAGACTACTGAAACACTATGTTATAATCCTGTGATTGGGAAATTTTCAAATCATAGGCCCATTGCTCACATTTTTATGACAATGCAGACATGAGTGAATTCTTTGATTCACCTTCCTGATTGTATTGCATTATATTCCGTGTATCATACAGCACCAGTTGTTAGAGTGTTTTAAATTTGTAGTTTTGAACACTTTTTCATTAAGTAATGAAACAAAATTTGTGAAATCATAATGACAAAACTGCCCATTTCAGAACATTTCAACCACAAAAGATCACTCAACATCAGTCAATATGCACAATCTTTGCAGAAGTAAAAGTAAAATGAATAATTACACATTAAAGACATCTGCAACTAATGAAGAGGTTGCTGCTAGCAAACAACTTTATATATCATCTACAAATTCAGTGCCTGCTGCTCTTGGAGAATAAATTGCCTAGGTTACAAAAAAAATGGTATGCTGGTACTATTGCAATAAGGAATACATGGTAAACCAATAACTGGTTCATAGTTACAAGGCATCTCATCCAAAAGAGGACACACTCAGAACTGAAACACCCCCACCCCACTTAAAATACAACACAGTATCAGCAATCCATCTACATAGTGTGGGAGTAGAACCCACAGCCTTCTGCATCAAAAGCAAGCATGCTCCCTGTTGTGTTGCTAATACTGATTTCAAATTTTACAGCACTAACAGCTGCACCGTGAAAAAAATGACTTAGAATGAGCAGCAAAAACTTCTCTGCCACTGAAGCTCACAATTCCTTGAAATAAACTGGAGCTTATTACTTTGAAAATGCACTCTAAGTGCTTTGGTAGTTGATGAAGAGGATTTAGGCTCTACTCTCCTGCAACTAAGGAACGGGGTTTGAGCCTGAGCAAATTAACTAACTTTCATCCCTAACTAGGGCATTTTACACACACACACACACACACACACACACACACACACACACACACACACACACACACACACACCATTCAGACGTACCTTAATCCCAAGGTGCTCGCAGAGGGAGATTCATTCAGCTTTACAACAATCCCCAAAGAAGCAGACATATGCATACAGAAATGAAGAAGCAACCAGCAGGTGGTGTGTGCATTAACACATGCACAGATTGTATTATTATTTATTTATATTTATTTATTTATTTATTGCATTTTACATTTGTTGACCGGGAAAATCCAACTGGATGCATGTCCATTTTTAGTGGAGGCCTGGGGAGAAAAGCTCCACAGTAAAATTCAGACAATCATTACAAGCAATACAGAGGTGATCAAAATCATAGAAAGTAACAGAGTTAACATAGACAAGTAAAATATTATTCATGCTTAGTTCAAGTTAACATATCAGGTCTGAAGGTTGACATAGATCAGTTAAAGGTACAGTGAGATTCAGGTTTAACAATATTGGATAGGGTACATGCAGGTATTCAGTTTAAAGTTTAGATATTCCATACTGGTGAGGTAAAGTAAAATCGAGTAGTGAAGGAGTTGGCAAGGTAGATAGGTAGAGGGGAAAAATAGTAGCTAGGTAGTTGGTAGTGGGGATTAGTAATAGGGGAGAAATAGGGAAAGTTGAAAGAATGATAGGATATGTATGAGAAGCAGGAGGATGAGGTATTAGTATAAGTAGTTGATGTAGGGGTATACAGTGTGTGAGGTGGTTAGTGGATAGCTATTTAAGCAATCTGGCAGTGGTATATAAGTAATAGAGATTATGGGTTGGTATAATGGATGGAGTAGGAGGAAGCTAGAGTGGCTGTCAGTGTAGATGATGAGGCTGTAGTAGTGGGCATGTGAAAGTAAGGGGGGAATTTAGCCAGGTGGGGAATATGTGCAGATCCATGAGTGCTTTAGGTGTTCCTTCAGGAGTCTTTTAAATGTGGCCTTTGAGACAGCTGAAGTAATAGATATTGGTGGGGAGTTCCAGATTTTATCAATGTGGTTGGAGAAGAAGGAGTCCCCTGCTGTGTTGTTGGTTTTTGTGATTTTAATAATTTTTTTGTTGGTACACCAAAGTTGTCTGTTATTAGCTTGAGGTACAAGCAGATTAGCCAGTGACGGGGTTTTGTCTGGGAATAATAAGAGATTGTGGGCAAAGGTTAGTTGATGATAGTTCAGGAGATTAGGGTGTTTAAGCCAGTCAAGTTGCTTTAGGGATAGGCAGTGGAGGGCACGATAGGGGGCACCTGTTGTGAATTTTGCAATTTGATTATAGCAAGTGTTGAGCTTGGCAAGTTCAGTTTTAGGTAGGTTGGTGAGAATGGGTGAGAAATAGAATAGTGTTGAAAGAAGGTGAGTCTGAGCAATTGTAACCCTAGCAGTTTGTGTTAGGAATGGTTTATTTTTATATAGACTGCCCAGTTTGATGCAAAGTTTGTTCATTCTTTTAAAGAAAAATGAATGCCCTTAAAGAAGAAATGTAATTTTTTTATTAAAAACTAACTGTTGTGACAGATCCCCGTCCAATGGGTCCCCTCCCAGCCAGTGAGCCCTAGGCGACTGCCTAGGTCACCTAGTGCTGGATCCGGCCATGTCATCCACTAGACAAAAAAAGGCAGAAGGTAATCTGAGCCAGGTGGCTGAAGTCAAATGTGAAATTGAACAAGTTATAAAGGAATTAAGTAACATCTACTAGGGGTGTGCCCCCCTCACCCCCACCCACCATCCATGTTTCCTTACTTTCTTCACTCTGGGAAAGGATGGATTGCCTTTCATCAGTGTGTGGGCAGAGGGTGATAAATGAGACAGATTGCTTCTTGACACTGGAGCAGCATTTTTGGTAACCAATACCTTCCAAGGGATGAGGGTAATAAAATGATAATATCCAGATTTTAATGGATCTTTAGTGGTGGCATTCAGGAGTACCCACCAAACAAGTAAAATTCAGTAATAAGCAGGGGAGGCCAGGAAAAGAGGTAAAAGTAATATTTCTCCTCCATGCTACCTGTGGGGCTACTATTTTGGGAATAGACGTTTTGACTATTCTCAGAGTGGTCTTTGATTTTAATAACAAGACACTGTGGAGAAAGAGATTCTCCTTGCAATGTTGTGAAATTCAGTCTCATTACCCTGATGTGGGTAATAAAAGGTCAATCAATGCAATTGCTTGTCTCTTTTGAGAACATCTGGCAGCAGATGTTGACTTAATTCTCTCAACTATGGACAAAAAACAAGACAGATTATGGTCTGTTGAAAAATCACAGGAGAGTCCATATGACTGGAAATAGCTTACCCCCCTTTCAGAAACAATATGCCATCCCAAAGGAAGCAACTGAAAAAATGAATCAATGCATTGAGAAGTGGAAAAAAGAAAGCATCATTAGGAATGGCCACAGCATCTCAAATTCTCCATTGTGGCCAGTAAAGAAAAAATATGGGATATACTGACTGGTTCTAGACCTTATATTGGTGAATAAATTCACCAACCCCATAGCCCATGCTGCAGTCCCAAGCACACCTGAAATATCAGTTGGATTTGAATAGAAGACACTTCATGGTAATTGATTTAATGAATGGATTTTTCACTATTCCTTTGTATCCAGATTCACAAAACAAATTTGCATTTACCTTTGATAATCAGCAGTATGTCATGACCAGGCTCCCTATGGGGTTTCAGAATAGCATGCTAATTTTCCATTAAACACTGGTAAAAATCTTAGGTGAACTACAATTAGGCAATACAAATTTGCAATACATAGATGACATTTTCATTCAGGCAGAAAACATGGAAGAACATTTGGAATGCAAGGAAAAGTTGTTAGGGCATTACAAGAAGCAGGATTCAAATTAACCCCCCCCCAAAAGTGCAGTTCATGCAGGATGTAGTTACATTTTTGGAAGTCATGGGAGCTATACAAGCCAGGGCACCCTGTGTACAGAGAACACAGAATAATTCCCACTTCTCTACTCAATTACAGATTTATAGAAGTTCATATGTGTCATAAATTACAATTGTGACTTTATTGAAAACTATGTCAAAACAGTTGCATCTTTATATGGGTTAATCCACCATCAGAAACCATTTACAAAAGCAATTGTTTGGATCCCTGTGGCCATGCAGGTATTTATCAATATAAAAAAGAAGTTAGCCATGGCTACATAGCTCATAATTCCCAATTCTTCCCAACCTTTTTCACACAGACATCTGCATGGCTGACAACATCTCAGTGGTCCTAATGCAAAAGTGGGCATTAGACCACACTCAAGGTCTAGAATCCAAATTGAGGCCCATCACCTTTTTCAGTCAAATGATAAGTCCTGCTAAAAAGAGGCATCATCCTTGTGTGTAGGTAATGTTAGGAATACACTGTGGAATCACACAGACAGAATATATTAGACAGTTTTCACTGATCATAGTTCAGACACCATACCATGCAATAAAAGAGCTACTGTACTCCATGGGATCCAAATCAATCAGACAGATAATGTTTGTAAAATGGCTACTCACTTTTAAACAAAAAAAAATCATGGTAGACTTGGGAACACGTTACATTTACTCCCAGCAAATGTTGTATAAAGGAAAGAAACACTCACGTAAAGAGACCATCGAAGAAGCACCCAGCTCTCTATTCCAAGCCACATTCGATGACAGGAAGAGTACTGTATATATAGATGAGACCAAATATGTCCAGTTTTGCTGTTTTTGACTTAGAAAAATTGTATGATCAAAAAGAAGCCCACTTATTCAAGTTACCAGGGTATATGTCTGCCTAAAGAGCAGAGCTGGAGGCCATCTCTTATGTGGTCAGGCATTGGAGGACAGGGGTAGCTATAGTCAGTGACAGTTCCTATGTAGTGTAGTCAATTCTCTCTCTCACAGTGCATTTGGCCAATTGAGCAAGAAGGGGTTTTGTAGACAACAGTAGTAAACTACACAAGTACTCCATGATACTTGAAAGTCTTTTTCAAGAGGCAGTAGACATGCCAGTAATCTTTACACTTAGCAAAGTTAAGGTTAATCAAAATATGTCAATACATACTCTCAGATTGGTGTGAGCCATGCTATTCAGGGCTAGTTTTTCCAGTGATCAGGCAAGTTAAATCAACTACCAAAGGACAAAATCAGAAATGTTAGGAGAAGAAGAGAGATACTGAAAAATCCAGTAGGAACAGTAAATATATACCGGATACACAACCATAATTTAGGGTATGCAGATAAAAAGAGTCTATGGTATATGGATTTAGGAGATGACATCATCTCTGGAGTAGGCAACTTTCCCTGGTATGGGGAAGCCTAAGCTACTTGGGAATTAAGAAAGTTCTTCAAACTCTTGGACACTCTAGCCAATGCTACCTTTGGGGCAATTTCAGATATCACAGAAGAAATGACAGCCATGCATACTGTGGTTCTGCAAAACATGATGACTCTTGACTGTATTCTGGCATTCCAGAGGGATATATGTGCATTAATAGGTGATGAGTGTTGTACATACAGTCCGGATAAATCTGAGTCCATTCAAAATCATCTTTAAAAAAAATCTAGATGTTTCACAGGCCAACAGACCAAAGTGCAATGAAGAATGTATGGAATGGTTTGCTAGTCTATCCATGGGTTTGAAAGAGGTAATAATAACATTTCTGATTGCTATGATTGTCATCCATGTTTTATTGTACACATTCTTTATGTGTTAAAAAAATTCCCTGGCTAAAATTGTTAATCTAGCTGTGAAGCCTGTATATGTCATTTTCACTGAATAATTAATTGTAAATAAAATGTTGACCCTCTTTCAGGGTCAAGAGGGGGAATTGATAGATAATATATAAAGTAAAAATTGCATCTCCTATTATACTTTAATGTATAAATATATTTAGGTGCTAGTTTCTTTAGTTAACAATGTAAACCACAAAACTCTTATACATTATGCTGACTGCAGCTCCACCTATTGATATGTTGACTGCAGAAAAAAAGTTTCTTAATGCAAACCAACAGTATCCAAATTAAACTAGATCTGTCTATTGTGCCTTAGCCTACGTGCAGACTGTCACATACACAACTTCCTGTTTTTCTGTTCAGAACTGATACATAACAAAGGAACATTCATACTGCTGGCAGTTATGTTACCTTCTACTTTTTAGCAAAAACATTAATTCATCTCAGTTGGAGCTGCAACTGACTGAACTATTTTACTACATTATTGTTGGCAAATTGTAATCAGAGTGATACTCATTTAACTTTAATAACTATAGCACTGGTGTCTTGTCGTCAATAGAGAAAGTTTATCAATACCACCTATTATATGTAACAGTTCTTTCAAATGTGTATTTCTAACTTTTGGCTTACAAGCACACATTAATGTTTGGAAGACTATTCTTTTAAGCAGTTGCTTCTTTGCATTTCCATTTAATTCATGTCACATTTTCCATGATTTTTATGCTTCAATTAAAACACTCTAACAAAAAACTAAATAAATTTCCAGAACCCAATCACCATTTTAACTTAGAACAAACATGCAAAACTATGTATATCCTCATAACTTATTCACTGATAAGAATAGATAGTGAGGGAATACCATTTGGGTTTATGTTAAAAACTGTTTTAGTTTATTGAATGTTGGCTGATGTTTTAGCCCAAGACTTTATTTTGTAATGCTTTACAATGGTGGGTATGGTTAGGAATTTTGACTACATGTTTAATAATCTTATTTTCCAGTTTCTGTAGTTGTGCTTTTGGAATATTAATGAGAGTAAGGGTGGAGTATAGTAAGGTTTCCCATTTACCATTTCTCTTTGTCTTTATTGTCATTTAAAGTAATTCTGGAGGATGTGAGAATGACACAGTATTTTTGTCACAATATGCTGAATTTAGTTTGTCAAATCATTTAATATAATTATAAGAGACACAAACAAAGCACATATCAGCTGAGTCACATTAGTTGTATATATGACTTTGTTTCTGTTGTTTTTTTAGTGTACAGTTAAAGCTGCTTCAGAATTTATAATAATCCCCATTTTCTAGATATATCTAGCTGATAACTTTCTACCCCTAATTATTTAAAAATTATCACAGATATATAGTTTGGCCTACTTCTGTCTTGATAAAGCATTACAAAGAGAAAGCTATGTCCCTGCACTCTGAAAAATTGCCATAGCTGTTTTTTTCACATAAAGGTGGACCAATGTGATGACATTATAATTACATACCCATTGCTCTTTTATCTCCCTTCAAAATACTTGGACAATGTATTCACAGTTAGCTTTTACATCATCTAGTCATTTATAACCATCTTTGTGATTTACAATGTGGATTTCACCCAAGCCATAACACTGAATCAGCTTTAGTTACGTTCTTCTTGATCAGTTCATCCAAGGCAATACTGTAGCAGCACTATAGCTACAGTAGACGCAAGTAAGGCATTATTCACTATTAATCATTCTGTTCTTTTAAACAATCTTCATAAGATGGGTTTACCTAAGATAAGCTCTTCAGTGATTTATTAGTTAGTCTCAAAGAATATATCTCAAATAATGCCTTGGGCCAACACCTTCTCTGAACCCATATCCCTCCCTACAGTGTTTCTCATTGTTCTGTACCTGGTTCGTTAGTTTTTAAAGTCTTCATCAATGATACGCTGCTGCATTCTGAAATAAACAGTTTCGATATGCAGATCACTAAAGAGTCCCATGCTCTTCATTATGGAAGAGTACCAGACATATATAGTGTCAGTCTTGTTTTATTTAGCTGTGAAACTGTCTCAAATAGTCTAATCTTTTATTAAACATTTCCATTAAACACTGGTAAAAATCTTAGGTGAACTACGAGTTAGGCAATACAAATTTGCAATACATAGATGACATTTTCATTCAGGCAGAAAACATGGAAGAAACATTTGGAATGCAAGGAAAAGTTGTTAGGAGCATTACAAGAAGCTTGGGATTCAAATTAACCCCCACCGCTTCAAAAGTGCAGTTTCATGCATAGATGTAGTTACATTTCTTTTAAAGTCATGGGAGCTATATTGCTATGCACCCTTGCAGCAGTAACAGAGAACACAGAATAATTCCCACTTCTCTTACTCAATTACAGATTTATAGAAGTTCATAGGTGTCATAAATTACACCAGGGACTTTTATTGAAAACTACTATGTCAAAACAGTTGCATCTTCATATATGGGTTAATCCACCATCAGAAACCATTTACAAAACCAATTGTTTGGATCCCTGTGGCCATGCAGGTATTTATCAATATAAAAGAAGTTGTGCTTGCGGCATACATAGCTCATAATTCTAATTCTTCCCAACCTTTTTTCATTACAGACATCTGCATGGCTGACAACATCCTCAGTGGTCCTCTAATGCAAAAGTGGGCATTAGGGACCGCGGCCTCCAAGGTCTAGAATCCAAATTGAGTGCCTCATCACTCCAGTCTGTAAATGATAAGTCCACTTGCTTTCAAAAGAGGCATACTCATCCTTGTGTGTAAGAGTAATGTTAAGGGAATACACTGTGGAATCACACAGACAGAATATATGTAGACAGTTTTCACTGATCATAGTTCAGACACCATACCATGCAATAAAAGAGCTGCACTGTACTCCATGGGATCCGTAAATCAATCGGGGAGAGGTGGGAATAATGTTTGTAAAACGTGGCTACTGCTACTTTTAAACAAAAAAAAATCATGGTGAGCGGGGTGGTGGAACACGTTACATTTTCTCCCAGCAAATGTTGTATAAAGGAAAGAAACACTCAATGTAGAGACCATTGTTAAGTTAATCCCAGCTCTGGCTATTCCATTTGAAAGCCACATTCGATGACAGGAAGAGTACTGTATATATAGATGAGACCAAATATGTCCAGTTTTGCTGTTTTATGGACTTTAGAAAATTGTATGATCAAAAAGATCTGCCCACTTATTCTAAGTTACCAGGGTATATGTCTGTTTTAAAGAGCAGAGCTGGAGGCTATCTCTTATGTGGTCAGGCATTGGAGGACAGGAGTAGCTATAGTCAGTGACAGTTCCTATGTAGTGTAGCCTCAATTCTCTCTCCTCACAGCCCAGTGCATTTGGCCAATTGAGCAAGAAGGGTTTGTAGACAACAGTAGTAGAAACTGCACAAGTACTCCATGATACTTGAAAGTCTTTTTTCAAGAGGCAGTAGCATAGACATGCCAGTAATCTCTTTACACTTAAAGCAAAGTTAAAGGTTAAATCAAAATGGCGTCAATACATACTCTCAGATTGGTGTGAGCCATATGGCTATTCAGGGCTAGATTTTCTCCAGTGATCAGGCACAAGTGTTAAATCAACTACCAAAGGACAAAATCAGGAAATGTTAGGAAGAAGAAGAGAGATACTGAAAAAATCCAGTAGGAACAGTAAATATATACCGGATACACAAACTATTAATTCTAGGGTATACGCAGATAAAGAGTTCATGGTATATATGGATTTAGGAGATGATGACATCATCTCCTAGGAGTAGGCAACTCTTCTCTGGTATGGGGAAGCCTAAGCTACTTGGGAATTAAGAAAGTTCTTCAAACTCTTTGGACACTTCTAGCCACCATGCTACCTCTTTTGGGGTACTTCCCTAGATATCACAGAAGAAATGACAGCCATGCATACTGTGGTTCTGCAAAACATGATGACTCTTGACTGTATTCTGTAGCATTCCAGAGGATATATGTGCATTAATAGGTGATGAGTAAGTTTGTACATACAGTCCGGATAAATCCTGAGTCCATTCAAAATCATCTTTAAAAATCTAGATGTTTACAGGCCAACAGACCAAAGTGCAATGAAGAATGCTGGAATGGTTTGCTAGTCTATCCATGGGTTTGAAAGAGGTAATAATAACATTTCTGATTGCATGGCTGATTGTCATATCCCATGTTTTATTGGCACACATTCTTTATGTGTTAAAAAACCTGGCTAAAATTGTTAATCTAGCTGTGAAGCCTGTATATGTCATTTTCACTGAATAATTAATTGTAAATAAAATGTTGACCCTTTTCAGGGTCAAGAGGGGATGATGAATAATATATAAAGTAAAATTGCATCTCCTATTATACTTTAATGTATAAATATATTTAGGTGCTAGTTTCTTTAGTTAACAATGTAAACCACAAAACTCTTATACATTATGCTGACTGCAGCTCCACCTATTGATATGTTGACTGCAGAAAAAAAGTTTCTTAATGCAAACCAACAGTATCCAAATTAAACTAGATCTGTCTATTGTGCCTTAGCCTACGTGCAGACTGTCACATACACAACTTCCTGTTTTTCTGTTCAGAACTGATACATAACAAAGGAACATTCATACTGCTGGCAGTTATGTTACCTTCTACTTTTTAGCAAAAAACCTTAATTCATCTCAGTTGGAGCTGCAACTGACTGAACTATTTTACTACATTATTGTTGACAAATTGTAATCAGAGTGATACTCAGTTAACTTTAATAACTATAGCACTGGTGTCTTGTCGTCAATAGAGAAAGTTTATCAATACCACCTATTATATGTAACAGTTCTTTCAAATGTGTATTTCTAACTTTTGGCTTACAAGCACACATTAATGTTTGGAAGACTATTCTTTTAAGCAGTTGCTTCTTTGCATTTCCATTTAATTCATGTCACATTTTCCATGATTTTTATGCTTCAATTAAAACACTCTAACAAAAAACTAAATAAATTTCCAGAACCCCAATCACCATTTAACTTAGAACAAACATGCAAAACTATGTATATCCTCATAACCTATTCACTGATAAGAATAGATAGTGAGGGAATACCATTTGGGTTTATGTTAAAAACTGTTTTAGTTTATTGAATGTTGGCTGATGTTTTAGCCCAATACTTTATTTTGTAATACTTTACAATGGTGGGTATGGTTAGGAATTTTGACTACATGTTTAATAATCTTATTTTCCAGTTTCTGTAGTTGTGCTTTTGGAATATTAATGAGAGTAAGGGTGGAGTATAGTAAGGTTTCCCATTTACCATTTCTCTTCTTTTTGTCATTTAAAGTAATTCTGGAGGATGTGAGAATGACACACAGTATTTTTGTCACAATATGCTGAATTTAGTTTGTCAAATCATTTAATATAATTATAAGAGACACAAACAAAGCACATAGCTGAGTCACAGTAGTTGTATATATGACTTTATTTCTGTTGTTTTTTTAGTGTACAGTTAAAGCTGCTTCAGAATTTATAATAATCCCCATTTTCTAGATATATCTAGCTGATAACTTTCTACCCCTAATTATTTAAAAATTATCACAGATATATAGTTTGGCCTGCTTCTGTCTTGATAAAGTTATTAAACAAAAAGAAACTATGTCCCTGCACTCTGAAAATTGCCATAACTGTTTTCATTATAAAGGTGGACCAATGTGATGACATTATAATTACATACCCATTGCTCTTTTATCTCCTTCAAAATACTTGGACAATGTATTCACAGTTAGCTTTTACATCATCTAGTCATTTATAACCATCTTTGTGATTTACAATGGGATTTCACCAAGCCATAACATTGAATCAGCTTTAGTTACGTTCTTCTTGATCAGTTCATCCAAGGCAATACTGTAGCAGCACTAGCTACAGTAGACGGTAAGGCATTATTCACTATTAATCATTCTGTTATTTTAAACAATCTTCATAAGATGGGTTTACCTAAGATAAGCTCTTCAGTGATTTATTAGTTAGTCTCAAAGAATATATCTCAAATAATGCCTTGGGCCAACACCTTCTCTGAACCCATATCCCTCCCTACAGTGTTTCTCATTGTTCTGTACCTGGTTCGTTAGTTTTTTAAGTCTTCATCAATGATACTTGCTGCATTCTGAAATAAACAGTTCATATGCAGATCACTAAAGAGTCCCATGCTCTTCATTATGGAAGAGTACCAGACATATATAGTGTCAGTCTTGTTTTATTTGGCTGTGAAACTGTCTCAAATAGTCTAATCTTTTATTAAATGTACTTAAAACTAAATTTATACTTGCTGTTTACATCCCATCCCTTGACTAACCCTACAAAGTCCTTCTAATCAGTTCACATGATAGTTCTTAGAAGTAGACTAATCCACCAAACTCTTGAATGTTCTAATAGAGCAACACTTAAAGTTTGATCTACATACAAGAACTGTCACCCTCAAATGTCAGTAGCTGGTCAGAAACTTGATCTATAATGATTAAAGTAGGTCTGACACGACTTTATCTATCATAAAAACCTTTACAGCTTACAGTTCCTTGCTTTTTCAGCCTTCTGTATGTAAATTCCCCTGCTTCTTAACATTTATACTGTTCACATATTTCATCTCCACAGCAGAGATATAGCAGAACCCAGGTTTGCTGTTGGTACCTTGTACTCACTAAGGACCCTTTACTGGCATGAGTTCTCAAACACCATAAGCTACTTGTTAGGCACAATATATTTTCATTTCACCAAAAAACACCCTGCAACTAAATTCTAATAAAATTATACACTCCAACAAAAAAATCCTTAGTCAAAAATTACCTTCTAGCTGTGACCACCTACTCCCCCAAACAACGTTTACAGTATTCTGTTTGCCAGTTCTCTATCCTGACATTCTTTTTAAGTTTGCTCTTAGGGAATAACTATTTACAAAGCAATCTGCAGCTATGATTCTGGTATAACCTAAACCTCCCTTGCTTTCTCTCCACTATCCTTTTCTCCCTATGCCTTTTTAATTATCGCATTTTTACCCTCTTACTATGTTCCATTCTGTAACTAATTAATTTTCAATTGTATAGCTATTATGATTTTTAACTTTTTATTATTATAATTTCTTAGTTTTGTGTATTTAGTAGTTGTACACTGTATAGTTTGTACTGTTTCATTTTTGTTGGAGCTTTTCTGAACAGACTTCTACTGAAAACACTATCTTTTTGGAATCTTCCAGTTATCAAAGATGGACTGCACTGACTGATAGATAGATAGATAGATAGATAGATAGATAGATAGATAGATAGATGAACAGACAGACAGACAGACAGATAGATAGATAGATAGATAGTCTGTAATAGATAAATTTCTTACCAAATGGCTAAGTAATGCAGCATCAAAATATTTAAGGCTTACTGAAAATAAGTGTACTTAATGTAGGGACATTATTAATCTCTCTTTCACCAATACTTTGTAATATCAATCTCCTAAGTGGTCTTCTTTGTTGTAATTTAGTAAGCCTCAATCAGCCTGTGAACATAAGAGTAGCTTCAAATTAAAGGTTGCATTACAGATATACAATGCTGTAACTTTAAAACTAGTCTCACCATTTATTTAGATAAAAACATTGGATTATTGGCATAGAATTCATCCAACAGCTAGTTATCAAATTACTGAGGACTGTTTTTAGGGCCATTAGTGTTTTGCTGTGCAAGACAGAGAAGGCATAAAGTGTTCTAAGTAATTCTGTTAAAAAAAGAATATGATTGGCTACTGCAGAGTTTTTTTTCTAACTATGTACAATCTTCTCATAGTGTTAAACAGTAAAGATAGTGATTAATGATTGGGTATGTGTGATATATGAAACCCTGCACATCACAATGTTCCAGAGGGGAATTTTTAACTGGAAGAAAAAGGAAAACATCTTCAGTATCAGTGATGCACCTGCACTTAAGACACAATCGGCTACACTGGACTCAATCAGGATGTAGAAGAAAGGTGCCTAGAGGCTGTACATTCAAAAGAGAACAGTTTATTAAAATGAGATCACGTGACAATTACTATTAAAGCATCATTGAAATATTATCAAATTAAAATAATTAAAGTATGGCGGAACTATCATAAAATTAAAAAAAGCTAGATTTTTTTTTCACACCAGAACTGCAAATAAACAAAACCTCCTTATTTAGTGGATTTTCAGGTAACTTATGGTACTGTACATTATAGATGTTCAAGGCACTGTATCATCTCAAAAAAGCAAACAAGAGAATCAAGAATGAAATAATCAAAATGCTGTCTGAAGTAGATCAAGGAAAGCCTCATGCAAAATCTAACAATAAGCTAAATAAGTAACTGTTCAGCCTTTTTAGCCTTATGTTTTCATAAATATGTGCCAACAGAGTCACAGACAGTTAGTGCTGGTAATAAATAATGCCAGCATATCAGAGGATCCTGGCTTTCAGAGCTCTCCTTGTGAATACCCTGAGTAACAGAAACCATACTCAGACAGAAAGGAACTGATTTTCAAGTATTCTGATCCCTACATGTATAAAGCATTACAGAACAACACAACAACTTTCAAGGTAGCTCTGCACCTGATGTGAAAGTGCAGCAAAGGTTACAGTCAGCTATAGGGAGTACTTGTGTAGACTCTTGCTAAAATGCATAAGTTAGAAGCCAGGTGACTAAATTTTACACTAGCCACAAACAGCATAAATAGCCTACAGATTGCCCCAGGCAAAGAATATGACCGGAATTAATGAATTTCTGTGGCATTGAGCAACTTGAAATAAGTCTGCAATGCTAAGTTGCATGGTATAACATTGTCACTGGTAGATTGAACACTTTATGGCGCTGACTGTGTGTTACTCCACTCAAGTCACTGCATTGCAGACTTATCCAGATTATGCCTGTGTATTGTCTCATAGCAATCTGACAGTTTGCAATGATGCAGATAATATGCTGAAGTGTTGAGCTATACCTAACTTAATTTATTTATTTATTTTATTTTATTTTACATTTGTTTACCGGGAAAGTCTGACTGGACACAGGTCCATTTTCAGTGGAGGCCTGGGGAGAAAAGCTTCACATTACAATACATTACATGAGAGTAAAAAAAAGTAGAACATACATACATATGGCATATATACACATCAGGACAAAGTACAGTTTTAACCATAAATGTAGATGTTAGGATCCACACTGCAGTCCCTAACCATTGGTAGTCCGCTGTCCCAGTCGGCCCGAATACCCGTATATGGTGGCGTCGGTCAAGGCGCATTAGACTGACGTCAGTACGTCAGGGTACTAATCGCATGACGGCGTCATATCTCAATCTTTTCTTGCCCCAGATGTCCAGAAGACCCTAAAAGACAAGGCCAAAACCAAAAACACCAAACATTCCTGCACCAAAAATATGTACAATATATGCAAATTACAAGAGTATAACCTCACCTACACACCCCTAAACACAGAGGAAGGAGGGAGGTAAATTGGACTGCAGCAATGTGGATCCTGGAACATCCCCATTGCATAAAACTGTACTATGTTCTTCATTCCACATTGCTGCAGTCTAACCATTGGGTGAGAATCCCAAAGCAGAGGTAAGGGGAGGCTGACAAATCATAAGGAAGCAGGAGCTGTCAACATGCAACACCAAAATGAAGCATGTGGCAGGCCATTTAGAGTGAAGGAAGGTGATAGTATGGCTTTGAACTCCCGTGGCTGCCTCAAAATATACATGGAGTTACCCACCCCCCTTAAATGCTGTTGAGAGTGGCGTCAAGCCTGAGGATTGAGACAGGACTAAAGCTGGGTCTCAACTTGCCCGCCACATGATGGAATTCAGCAAATCGTGCAAAACCCAATCCCACTTAAAGGAAATAGTTTGTTTTGACACAGGCTGCCCTGAACTCAAAAATAGTGGCTCAAACAACTGCTGAGACTGCCTAAGGTCCTTAGTCCCTGCTTAAATAATAGCTTGCAACTGCTGCATCTAAAATTGTGCAAAATCCTTTACTATGGGGATCTGCATGAAAGTGAGCGGAAAATGAATAATTTGGATTTGGTACACTAGAAGCCACTGAAGCCTTAGAGCAAGGAATTTAAGTATTTGTGGGAAAATCAAAAAGGCTCTACCGCCATAAGGGCCTGCAATTCAAAGAAACCAACTTCTTGCAGTAATGGCCAACAAAAAAGCAGTCCTCCGTGAATTCAGCAGTAGACCATGCAAAAGGTTGTGAAGTAGTTTCTCCAACACAAAGTTGAGATCTAACGGGAGTAGGAGCTCTACATTGGGGTCTTATATTCCTTCCCTCCTAAATTGCTTGGAACTAGGGATCACGAAAACAATGGTGATTACACAATCATAGTGAGCTGAAATTGCTGCAACATGAATCTTAATGGAAGAAAGACATAAACGCTTTCAGTAAAGATATTGAAGAGCCACACTCAAATTCGAGTCTCCAAATTCACTTTGCTGCACTCCAAAATAAAACACTTTCCTTGTACTGGCTTCCCATAATCTCATTTTGGGACCTGCTGTGTTCAAAACAGAATATGCCAGGCTGTTGGATGGTGAGGCTGAGCTGGATGATGGGCAGGTGACCCAGTCCTCTGGAGACAACAGGTGTGGAATCAAAAAGTATTAAAGTGGAGGAAATACCAGACTCTCAGTAATGGGTACCAGTTGTTGCCGGGCCAATCTGGAACTATTTAAAATCCATCCTTAGCTTGTCTTGTCTGACCTTTACAGAACACCTTTACAGGAGAAGGCAGAAGGTGGAAAGAGCACTACACATAATTTTCCAGCTGAATCCACTTTCCAAGCAGCTGTGTGCCTCTTTGTACAAAACTTTTTGGCAGCCCAGGCTGGTTTAGTGGAAAGCGAACAGAATCTATGTCTGGAGTTGTGACACTATCAATTACCGAAATACATGAAGATCAGGTTTCACTAAGTAGGGATCCGCCCATGTTTTAACACATCTGCTAAAGAATTCTGTGCTACGGCAGAAGAGCCTTGCCTGAAGAGTTAGTTGCAAGCTGAGGCGCGGTCCTCCCCAATGACGATCTCGCAGAAATCATTGCTTGCCTGCTAAATTTCCACGTTTGTTGATGTTACCACACTTGAGCAGTTGTGTTTGTCCTGTTAGAATCAACTTTACACCTGCCCTCAAATAACTCCTTGAAACCATTAATGCAAAGCTGGACTGCTAACATCTCCTTTCATGTTGATATCAGCGTAGTCTGGCGAACCACTTGTCTTGTATCCACCCATTTAGATGAGGCTCCCCAAGCAATGTCTGGGGCATCTGTAACAATTAGAATCTGACTTTAAACTCTGGCGGTCACAGAGAATCCCTTGTTTGGAGGTGACATTCCACCAGCCCACCACAAAATTTCCTGTTGAATGCAAGGTGTTATTTGAATGACAGTGTCTCAAATCCTGGCAGTGCTGTGTCCCATACATTTTTTGAGATACCATTGCCCAGCTTCCTCATATACAGGTTTTGGCATTTAGAGCTTTAAGGTAAAGATGCACCAGAATACAGTACCCATAGACCCTAAGGCTTGGTCCTTGCAGTCAGCCCGGACTGAAAGATAGTTGATGTTAAATGGAAAGATTCTTTTTGTTTTGTCCGGGGTTAAAAAGGCCATCTTTGGGCTACTGTATTCAGTCTACCACCAAGCACATGTCTTGAGGGTACCTAGGGCTACTGGACTTTATTGATTCACGAGGAAATACCACTAATCTTAGCTTACTGCTATCACATATTCCAAATGCTGTAAAAAGGTCTTGCCAGGCCAGAATCAGGGCAGGTGGTGTCCAAACCAAGGATAGATTTGCCTTGGCTGCGTGGCTATCACTGGGCCAGAACCTTTGTGAATACTCTGAGCAGGTAGATAAGCCAAAGAGCAATGCAAGAGAATGCAATAATGGGAATTTCCCAGCTGGGCAGTAGATACTTCTGCAACATTTTGGTGTACAGTTAAAGCTGCTTCAGAATTTATAATAATCCCCATTTTCTAGATATATCTAGCTGATAACTTTCTACCCCTAATTATTTAAAAATTATCACAGATATATAGTTTGGCCTGCTTCTGTCTTGATAAAGCATTACAAAAAGAAAGCTATGTCCCTGCACTCTGAAAAATTGCCATAACTGTTTTTTCACATAAAGGTGGACCAATGTGATGACATTATAATTACATACCCATTGCTCTTTTATCTCCCTTCAAAATACTTGGACAATGTATTCACAGTTAGCTTTTACATCATCTAGTCATTTATAACCATCTTTGTGATTTACAATGTGGATTTCACCCAAGCCATAACATTGAATCAGCTTTAGTTACGTTCTTCCTGATCAGTTCATCCAAGGCAATACTGTAGCAGCACTATAGCTACAGTAGACGCAAGTAAGGCATTATTCACTATTAATCATTCTGTTATTTTAAACAATCTTCATAAGATGGGTTTACCTAAGATAAGCTCTTCAGTGATTTATTAGTTAGTCTCAAAGAATATATCTCAAATAATGCCTTGGGCCAACACCTTCTCTGAACCTATATCCCTCCCTACAGTGTTTCTCATTGTTCTGTACCTGGCTCGTTAGTTTTTAAAGTCTTCATCAATGATACACTGCTGCATTCTGAAATAAACAGTTTCGATATGCAGATCACTAAAGAGTCCCATGCTCTTCATTATGGAAGAGTACCAGACATATATAGTGTCAGTCTTGTTTTATTTGGCTGTGAAACTGTCTCAAATAGTCTAATCTTTTATTAAATGTACTTAAAACTAAATTTATACTTGCTGTTTACATCCCATCCCTTGACTAACCCTACAAAGTCCTTCTAATCAGTTCACATGATAGTTCTTAGAAGTAGACTAATCCACCAAACTCTTGAATGTTCTAATAGAGCAACACTTAAAGTTTGATCTACATACAAGAACTGTCACCCTCAAATGTCAGTCAGAAACTTGGATCTATAATGATTAAAGTAGGTCCTGACTGACTTTATCTATCATAAAAACCTTTACAGCTTACAGTTCCTTGCTTTTTTTCAGCCTTCTGTATGTACCCTGCTTCTTAACATTTATACTGTTCACATATTTCATCTCCACAGCAGAGATATAGCAGAACCCAGGTTTGCTGTTGGTACCTTGTACTCACTAAGGACCCTTTACTGGCATGAGTTCTCAAACACCTAGATAAGCTACTTGTTAGGCACAATATATTTTCATTTCACCAAAAAACACCCTGCAACTAAATTCTAATAAAATTATACACTCCAACAAAAAAATCCTTAGTCAAAAATTACCTTCTAGCTGTGACCACCTACTCCCCCAAACAACGTTTACAGTATTCTGTTTGCCAGTTCTCTATCCTGACATTCTTTTTAAGTTTGCTCTTAGGGAATAACTATTTACAAAGCAATCTGCAGCTATGATTCTGGTATAACCTAAACCTCCCTTGCTTTCTCTCCACTATCCTTTTCTCCCTATGCCTTTTTAATTATCGCATTTTTACCCTCTTACTATGTTCCATTCTGTAACTAATTAATTTTCAATTGTATAGCTATTATGATTTTTAACTTTTTATTATTATAATTTCTTAGTTTTGTGTATTTAGTAGTTGTACACTGTATAGTTTGTACTGTTTCATTTTTGTTGGAGCTTTTCTGAACAGACTTCTACTGAAAATAATTATCTTTTTTTGGAATCTTCCAGTTATCAAAGATGGACTGCACTGATAGATAGATAGATAGATAGATAGATAGATAGATAGATAGATAGACAGACAGACAGACAGACAGATAGATAGATAGATAGATAGTCTGTAAATTTTAACACACACAAATGGCACAGCATCAAAATATTTAAGGCTTACTGAAAATAAGTGTACTTAATGTAGGGACATTATTAATCTCTCTTTCACCAATACTTTGTAATATGGCTAATCTCCTAAGTGGTCTTCTTTGTTGTAATTTAGTAAGCCTCAATCAGCCTGTGAACATAAGAGTAGCTTCAAATTAAAGGTTGCGTTACAGATATACAATGCTGTAACTTTAAAACTAGTCTCACCATTTATTTAGATAAAAACTGACTGATTATTGGCATAGAATTACAGCTAGTTATCAAATTACTGAGGACTGTTTTTAGGGCCATTAGTGTTTTGCTGTGCAAGACAGAGAAGGCATAAAGTGTTCTAAGTAATTCTGTTAAAAAAAGAATATGACTGGCTACTGCAGAGTTTTTTTTTTCTAACTATGTACAATCTTCTCATAGTGTTAAACAGTAAAGATAGTGATTGTTGATTGGGTATGTGTGATATATGACAACCTGCACATCACAATGTTCCAGAGGGGAATTTTTAACTGGAAGAAAAAGGAAAACATCTTCAGTATCAGTGATGCACCTGCACTTAAGACACAATCGGCTACACTGGACTCAATCAGGATGTAGAAGAAAGGTGCCTAGAGGCTGTACATTCAAAAGAGAACAGTTTATTAAAATGAGATCACGTGACAATTACTATTAAAGCATCATTGAAATATTATCAAATTAAAATAATTAAAGTATGGCGGAACTATCATAAAATTAAAAAAAGCTAGATTTTTTTTTCACACCAGAACTGCAAATAAACAAAACCTCCTTATTTAGTGGATTTTCAGGTAACTTATGGTACTGTACATTACAGATGTTCAAGGCACTGTATCATCTCAAAAAAGCAAACAAGAGAATCAAGAATGAAATAATCAAAAAATGCTGTCTGAAGTAGATCAAGGAAAGCCTCATGCAAAATCTAACAATAAGCTAAATAAGTAACTGTTCAGCCTTTTTAGCCTTATGTTTTCATAAATATGTGCCAACAGAGTCACAGACAGTTAGTGCTGGTAATAAATAATGCCAGCATATCAGAGGATCCTGGCTTTCAGAGCTCTCCTTGTGAATACCCTGAGTAACAGAAACCATATCAGACAGAAAGGAACTGATTTTCAAGTATTCTGATCCCTACATGTATAAAGCATTACAGAACAACACAACAACTTTCAAGGTAGCTCTGCACCTGCTGTGAAAGTGCAGCAAAGGTTACAGTCAGCTATAGGGAGTACTTGTGTAGACTCTTGCTAAAATGCATAAGTTAGAAGCCAGGTGACTAAATTTTACACTAGCCACAAACAGCATAAATAGCCTACAGATTGCCCCAGGCAAAGAATATGACCGGAATTAATGAATTTCTGTGGCATTGAGCAACTTGAAATAAGTCTGCAATGCTAAGTTGCATGGTATAACATTGCAACTGGTAGATTGAACACTTTATGGCGCTGACTGTGTGTTACTCCACTCAAGTCACTGCATTGCAGACTTATCCAGATTATGCCTGTGTATTGTCTCATAGCAATCTGACAGTTTGCAATGATGCAGATAATATGCTGAAGTGCTGAGCTATACCTAACTTAATTTATTTATTTATTTTATTTTATTTTACATTTGTTTAACGGGAAAGTCTGACTGGACACAGGTCCATTTTCAGTGGAGGCCCGGGGAGAAAAGCTCCACATTACAATACATTACATGAGAGTAAAAAAAAGTAGAACATACATACATATGGCATATATACACATCAGGACAAAGTACAGTTTTGTACCTACCATAAATGTAGATGTTCGAGGATCCACATTGCTGCAGTCCTAACCATTGGGTAGTCCGCTGTCCCAGTCGGCCCGAATACCAAAGTATATTGACGCCGGTCAAGGCGCATTAGACTGACCAGTCACGTCAGGGTACTAATGCGCATGACCGACGCCATATCCTCAGTCTTTTCTTGCCCCAGATGTCAGAAGACCCTAAAAGACAAGGCCAAAACCAAAAACACCAAACATTCCTGCACCAAAATATGTACAATATATACAAAATTACAAGAGTATAACCTCACCTACACAACCACCCCTAAACACAGAGGGAAGGAGGGAGGTAAATTGGACTGCAGCAATGTGGATCCTCGAACATCTACATTTATGGTAGGTACAAAACTGTACTATGTTCTTCATTCCACATTGCTGCAGTCCTAACCATTGGGTAGAATCCCAAAGCAGAGGTAAGGGAGGCTGGCAAATCATAAGGAAGCAGGAGCTGTCAACATGCCTTGCAAAATAGCTGTGGCAAAACCAGCCCTAGATTTAGAGTAGAGAGGAAGGTGATAATGCTTAGAGAAAGTATGCACTGAACTCCAAGTAGCTGCCTCCAAAATATCCTTAGTTGCCACCCCTTAGAAATGCTGTTGAAGTGGCAGTAGCCCTAGTGGAATGAGACCTAATCCCAGCTGGAATCTCCTTGCCATGATGGGAATAACAAAATGCAATGCAAAACCCAATCCACTTAGAAATAGTTTGTTTTGACACAGGCTTGCCCTGAGAACTCAAAGCAAAAGAAACAAACAACTGCTGAGACTGCCTAAAATCCTTAGTCCTGCTTAAATAATAACGCAACTGCCTGTGTACATCTAAAGTGTGCAAAATCTTTTCCCTTATTTTGGGGATCTGCATAGAAAGTAGGCAAATGAATAGTTTGGTTTAAAGCCACACTAGAAACCACCTTAGGCATAAAGGAAGGATTAGTACGTAATGATACCCTATCCTTATGGAAAATCAAAAAGGCTCTACCGCCATAAGGGCCTGCAATTCCGAACCCCTTCTTGCAGAGGTACTGGCCAACAAGAAAGCAGTCCTCCATGACAAGTATTTCAATTCTGCAGTAGCCGAGGCTCAAAGGTTGTAGAGTAAGTTTCTCCAACACAAAATTGAGATCCCAAGCAGGAGTAGGAGCTCTACGTGGGGGTCTTATATTCTTTGCCCTCTAAGAAATTGCTTGAACAAAGGATGCGAAAACAATGGTGGGTCACAATCATAGTGAGCTGAAATTGCTGCAGCATGAATCTTAATGGAAGAGAAAGACAAACCTTTGTCCAATAACTCAGTAAGATATTGAAGAGCCACACTCAAATTAGGCTCAGAAATCTCCAAATTCTTTGCTGCACTCCAAAATAAAAATCTCTTCCATTTTTCTGCGTACACTTTCCTTGTACTAGGTCTTCTGGCTTCCATAATCACATTTAAAACTTGTTGAGGAAGTTGAGACCTGCTGTGTTTCAAAACAGAATATGCCAGGCTGTTAGATGAAGAGAGTGAAGCTGGACATTGAGCAGGTGACCGTCCCTCTGAGACAACAGGTGTGGAATCAAAGGTAAAGGCCATGGAGGCTTCCTTACCAGACTCCTCAGTAATGGGTACCAGTGTTGCCGAGGCCAATCTGGAGCTATTAAAATCATCCTTGGCTTGTCTTGTCTGACCTTTAGGAGCACCTTTGGGAGAAGAGGCAGAGGTGGAAAGGCATACACATGAAGATTTTTCCAACTGAAAGAAAGAGCATCCACTTTCCAAGCTGTGTGATGAAACCTCTTTGTGCAAAACTTTGGCAGCTGGTGGTTTAGTGGAGAAGCGAACAGATCTATGTCTGGAGTTCCCCATGACACTGTCAATTTCCGAAATACATGAAGATCCAGTTTCCACTGTGGGGATCCATGATTTGTCTGCTTAACACATCTGCTAAGGAATTCTGTGCTCCGGCAGAAACCTTGCCTGAAGAGTTAGTTGCAAGCTGAGCGCAGTCTCCCATAAAATCATTGCTTGCCTGCACAACGGGTAAGAATGTGTTCCCCTTGTTTGTTGATGTACCACATGACAGTTGTGTTGTCTGTTAGAATCAACACCTGCCCTGGAAGAAGTAACTCCTTGAAAGCCATTAATGCAAACTGGACTGCTAACATCTCCTTCATGTTGATATGTAGATGCTGTAGTCTGGCAGGCCACTTGTCTTGTATCCACTTTCCATTTAGATGAGCTCCCAAGCAATGTCTGAGGCATCTGTCGTTAGAATCTGACTGCCTCTGGCCGGGTCACAGAGAGTCCCTTGTTTAGGTGACATTCCTGAGCCCACCACAAAATTCCTGTTGAATGCAAGGTATTATTTGAATGACAGTGTCCAAATCCTGGCAGTGCTGTGTCCATACATTTTGAGATACCATTGCAGCTTCCTCATATGCAGTTTGGCATTGGGAAGCACCAGAATACAAGATGCCATGAACCCTAAGGCTTGAAGGACTGTCCTTGCAGTCAGCCCGACTGAAGAGATAGTTGATGGAAGTAAATGGAAAGATTCTTTTGTTTGTCCGGGGTTAAAAGGCCATCTGGGCTGCTGTATTCAGTCTCACACCCAGAAAGCACATGTCTTGGAGGGTACTAGACTGGACTTTATTTCGCTCACAGAATACCCTAGGCATCTTAGCACTGCTATCACATATTCCAAATGCTGTAAAAGGTCTTCCTTTTCTTGAGCCAGAATCAGGCAGTCGTCCAAGTAAGGATAGATTTGAATTCCTTTTAGCCTGCAGTAAGCTATCACTGGAGCCAGAACCTTTGTGAATACTCTGGCCGCACTAGATAAGCCAAAGAGCAATGCAGAGAACTGGTAATGGGAATTTCCAGCTCGAAACGTAGATACTTCCTGCAACTCAGTCTGATAGGCACATGAAGATAAGCCTCCTTGAGATCTAAAGTTACCATCCAGTGATCTTTGCCCAGCAGAGGTAAAAGCTGTTGTAACGTCAACATTTTGAACTTGGGAATGTCCAGATAAGTGTTGAGGATAGATAAATCCAAAATTGGTCTCCACGTGTCCCCCTTCTTTGGTACTAGGAACAGGCGAGAATAAAATCCTAGGCCCCTTTCTGGCACAGGGACTGGCTGAATGGCCCCTATTTGGAGTAACAGAGAAATTTGCTTGTGAGCCTCTTTTCTTTGTAGAGGAGGAATGTCTGGCATGCCTTTGAAAGGAGGCAAGGTATGGAAATAAAACCTGTAACCGTGGTGAATGATATCCAAAACCCATCTGTCTTGGGTAATTAAATCCCAATTTTCTTTGAAAAGAGCCAGCCTTCCTCCCAAAGGTGCTGCCAGACGAGAATGTACTGGCAGCTGAAAAGGCAGGTCATTGGGTCTGTTTATGAAAGGACTGACCCCTGCCCTCACCAGAAGTCTGAGCAGGTGAACTCCCTGTTCTAGGCCTAAAAGAACCTTGAGCTCTGCCCTACCACGTCTAGACCTACCCCTAGACTGGGAATCATAAGCAGGATATGTCCATCCCTTAGTAGGCCAATTTCTACTAAACTTCGGAGGCTGCACCTGCAAAAAATCTTTAACAGTTTGCATAGACTTAGCCTTGTCCTCCATTTTCTTTAAAACTGCTTCCACAGGCGAACCAAACAACACGTCAGACTGTAAAGGAGCATCCAAAATCCTTGTCTTAACATGCTCAGCTAAATTCTGATCCCTCAACCAGGCGTGCCTACGAAGAACAGAACCAGTGGCAGCCACCCTCGAGGAGGCCTGCACAGCATCAAAACCACATTGCAGTGAATGCTTACCCACCTGTTCAGACACATGAACTAAATCCTGCAACTCTTTACACTCAATACCTTCCGCCAGAGCATCCACCTTAGACTTCAATTGTGAAAGGAGATAATTTTGATATTTTAACATGTGAAACTGGCAATTCAACGCCCTCATGGCTAAAGTGGAAGAAGTATACACTTTCTTTCCCCATCTATCCAAAGCCCTTGCCTCTTTATCAGGAGGAACAGGATTTTTAAACAACAGAAGCCTTAACACCTTTAGGCCCCTGAGAGATAGTTTCGGGTCTGCCCTAGGACTCTTAAAAGATACTTGTGAGCTTCAGGCACCCTATAATACCTATCAGGTTTAACTGGGGCAGGAGGCAAAGAATCAGGGTTTAGGAAGCCTCTGCAAAACATCTTCCACCACATTCAGAACAGGAGGTATAGCTAAAGGCCTATGCTGGGGTAAAACAAGAATTCCTAAGCCTCTTCCTGGAATCAGAGAAATCTTGGCCTTCCCATTTAAAATGCTCCCTCATGGAATGCAGAGTCTCTGAAAATGAAAAATCCTCAGGAGGAGAAGCTGACGGAGTAGAATCATCCACATCAGAATCAGAATAAGGAGGATACTCCTGCAAGTCTTCAGTCGATTACTCAGAAGCCTCCGAACACTGCTCAAAACTCTCAAACTCAGGCTCCACCCTGGGCCTCTTATCAGGAGGGGGCATAGAGCCTCTAATCATAGTAATCAAATCCTCTGCCATTTTAAGCATATGTTTCTTAGGCAAAGATCCTGAAGAGCTAGGAGAAACCCCCACTGAAGTTAAACCTGGCCTGCCTCTCAAAGAAGCCTTGGAAACAGAAGGGGAGGCTCTAACCACCTTAGGAAGAGAGGGAAGAACAGCCACCTGAGAAGCCCCTTCAGCCTGGCCTACCTCCTGAGAGGACACATCCTGTAACAGTAAAGTCTCTCCCTGAGACTCTAAAGAGACTCCTGGCAAAACCTCCGGCTCCACAGAGCCTTCTAAAGAACCGATGTCCAGGACTGCCGGTTCTTCCACCCTAGGCTTTGCTGCTTTGTCCTTGCGTTTTTGACGAAGCGGGCGCCGGAGCATCCGACGGCATTTTATAATTACAACGCTTCCCAAAAACTAACCTGGCACAGTCTAACCTTCTCTTAATAGTGCGTTTGTTAAATCTAGCACAAGAGCGGCATCCAACAACGTCGTGCTCAGGCCCTAAACAAGGTATACACAAGGTATGGTAATCCCTATGAGGTATCTGTTTCACAAGAAATACAGTTATTCACTTTTTCTGACATCCGGTTAAATACTGAGGCAAGAAAACCAAAATATTCCCAACGGGTACTTAGCCAACTTTGATTCGGTCTGAAACTCCGACTTCAGAAAATTTCAGAACGCCAACCTGCACTCGCAAAACTGCTTCTGCATCGGACCATGCGGCAAAAAAGACTGAGGATATGACGTCGGTCATGCGCATTAGTACCCTGACGTACTGACGTCAGTCTAATGCGCCTTGACCGCCAGCCATATACTTTGGTATTCGGGCCGACTGGGACAGCGGACTACCCAATGGTTAGGACTGCAGCAATGTGGAATGAAGAACATCATGCTAGTGATTACATAACATAACAAATGTTGGCACCTCATCATTTTGGTTCTTACAATAAATATGTGGAAGAATTTATTTATTTATTTATTTATTTTGTATATTTTACATTTGTTAACTGGTATAGCCCATCTGGGTGTGAGCCCATTTTCAGTGGACGCCCGGGAGAAAAGTTCCACAAAACATCTTACATAGGCAATAATATCATAGGTAAAATACAGTGATATTTAAAGTAAGTATAAATATACATTGACATCATTAGTTGTAACATCAGATCTATAGGATAAAATAATATTATACATTGAATACAAAAAATATCATCAAATTATTAAGGAGGAAAGATTTTTTTTGTAGAGGGTAGTTGAGAAAAAGTTTAGTTATTAGTCAGGTTAGTAAAGGAAGTAAATGAGGAGGAGAAGGGGTATTAGAAGAAGACGATACAACAGATATATAAGTAGGGAGTTCAGAGGTTGAGGAAAAGTTATACAGGGGACAGGTTAGCCTGGGTTGATACAGGAGCAGATCTAGTGGCTATATAAGTAGTCCTTTAGCTGTTTCTTGAATTGACTTATATCAGTGATATTTAATATATGTTGGGGAACAGAGTTCCAGATTTTAGAGATATGGTGGGAATACAGGGAATCCTCATCCCTGTTGTTAATTTTGGAGACTTGCAGGAGGGCTTTATGTGTAGATCGGAGGTGACAAGTATTATTATATGGCTTGAGTAAGTGTTGTAATGCTGGGATTTTGTCAGGCTGGTTTAATAAGTGGTGGCTAAAAACGAGTTGAGTATAGGTTAGGTAATGGGGGAGTTCTAACCAGTTTAATTGTTGTAGGGAGGTGCAATGGTGGGACCTGTGAGGGGAGTCAGTGGTGAACTTGGCTATTTTATTATAACAGGATTCAAGTTTGGAAAGTTCAGTTTTGCTAAGTGTGGTAAAGATAGGGGAGGCATAGATTACAGTAGAAAGAATATGAGTTCTAGTAATGTCTAATCTGGATTGATTTGTAAGAAACGTCTTAATGCGGTAGAGACAGCCAAGTTTGATATACATTTTTTTGATAGACTGAGATAGATGAATGTCAAATTTCAATATGTTATCAATGATAACAACTAGTAACTTAGTTTGTGAGGTGGTGGTTATGACTGTATTGTTAGAGGAAAGTATTTGAAAAGAGGTTTTTGTTGAAGATGATTTAGTGGAGTTAAAAAGCATCAGCTTTGTCTTGTTTGGGTTCAGTATAAGGTTAGCTTTATTAAGCCAAGATTCTACTTGGAGAAAGGACTGTTGTGTGATTACTTGGAGCAGTGAGAGGGAGGATGCATTACATTTTGGTTATGTTACGTTTCTTAAATACTATTATATATTCTTTATTTCTGCATTATTTTATATTTTTTGTATAAGTTTAACTTGTTTTAGTAGTTTATAGCGGAGCTTTTCTCCCCGGGCCTCCACTGAAAATGGACATATATCCAGTTGGACTAGCCCGGTTAACAAATGTAAAATAAATAAATAAATAAATTTTAGAATAGAGTAATCTGCATATTGAATAACTGAAGCTAAAGGAGTAGATTTATGCAACTGGTTAGTGAATATATTGAATAACAGGGGTCTAGTATGGAACCTTGTGGGACACCAATATTAACAGGGAGTAAAGATGATAGCTCTTGTTTCTACCTAAGAGCTTGTTGCTATTTGGTTAGGTAACTGTGGAACCATAGTAGGGTAGTGGGACTAATGTTTAAGATGGCTAGCTCTGATAGTAGTTTCTGGTGTAAAACTGTGTCATAGACCTTACAAAGGTCCAACAAGATAGGACAGACAAGCCTGTTTTGGTTTCTGTGGTGATTTATATTGTTGGTAAAGCTGAGTAGGGTGGTTGTGGTGCTATGGTGGGGACAAAAAACATGCTGAGTGTGAGACAGGAGTTTGTTGGATAAAAGATGATTTAGGAGTTGGATGTGAATACATCTTTCAAGTATTTTTGAGAAGGGAGAAAGGATAGCAATAGGCCTATAGTTTGTGAGTTAAGTGGAGTTTCCTCCTTTATGCAGGGGAGTGATGTAGGAGATTTTCCAGAGAACTGTAACATAGTTTTCAGTGACAGAGCAATTGATAAGGATGGATATGGAGTATGCAATAACCTCTGCAGCAAGTCTGACAAATTCTGATGGTAGATTGTCTGCAGCAAGGCTGGTAGGCTTGCGTTTTTTAAGAAATGTATATATAGTATGAGTAGGAGAATTAAACTGAGCTTCTATGTTATCTCCTAAGGAGGATGTAGTAGGGGTAGGGGAGGTATTATTGCCAGGCTGAAGGAGCTTGCCAATGGTGAACCATAATTATTTTGGGTTGTTTTGGTACTTCTGTTGTGCAGTGATATAATATGTTTTTTTTTTGTCTGCTTTTATTTGAGAAGTAGCTTTATTTCTAAGCTGTTTGTACTAAGTTACGGTATCATGGCTTCTGTCAGTTAGCCAGTGTATCCATGCCTTGTCCTTTTGTTTTAAAATATCTTTGGTGTTATGCGATATCCATGGTGAATGCTGCATTTTTATTCCAGCAGTTCTACAAAGGGCTAAACTATCTAAGATGTCTAGGAAGGTAGCGTTAAAGTGTTGAACTGCAACATTTAATGGTAATGTTTTCAGGGGAGACCAATCTATTTGTTGAAGTAGATAGCTGAATGCTTGGGTACTGAAATTTGTTTTTTGACGGATTAGTCAGAAGACTGATTGTCTAAGTGTACTGAGATTATGTCTAAGCAAAAATATGGGCAGATGGTCACTGATACTGTTTGGGACACAACCTGATTAGAGGAATGAAGGAGATTTATTAGTAAGAATCCAATCCAGAATTGAGTGTCTATTAGATGATTTATCTATTCTTCTGGGATCTTGTATAAGCTGGTGGAAACCATGTAGAGTAATAGAGTTAGGAGAATTACTGGTGTCATAGGTGCTCCAGTCTATACTGAGATCTCCCATTATAATAATTTCCTGGTGGTAGGTTGAGGAAAGCCAGTGGAGAATATCATCAACTGTTGTTGAATTTTCACCTGGGGGTATACAGATAGCCACAATGATCGAACTCTTGTTATTATTAATATTAAGTTTAGTAAGAAGTATTTCACCATTGTTAAATGAAGGAAGATTAGTGTTAATAAGTTCTAGTGTTACGTTTTGTATGAACATTATGGCTATACCACCTCCTCGTTTAAATTGACAATCAAATCTGTAAAGGTTATATACAGGGGGTAGGATTTCATTGTTTTTAATATGTGGTTTGAGCCAAGTTTCAGTTAAAATATTAATGTCAGGAGAGCATACATCAAGTAGGGCATGTAGATCATGAACTTTATTTACTACACTTCTTAGGTTTATATTAAGGAAGAGAAGAGAATGTCCTTTGTGATAAGAGGGGATGATGCGGGAGCCGATTGGGGAATGTATAGACGTTATGTTTTGAGTACATTGACGGCCAGGGTTGGAATGGATATCACCACTCGACTGTAGTTTAGATAATATGCTGAGTATTGTTTTTATATATTTATACAATAGTCTATGGTTTGTTGAGAGAGGCTCAGCTTTAGAGATGAATTTATGGTATTTGAGTGGAAAGAAGGCTGTGTGAGTAGTGTTATGGAGGCTGGGTGCAATATAGAGGTTATAAGGGGTGGTTTTGGGATGTGGAATAGTAGCTGTGGAGTGGAGGTATGGAAGCATGTAAGTAGATAAAGGAAGATATGTGTGGATAAATTAACAGTATGAAGAGATACACAATATATTTTAAAAATATAAGCAAATAAAATCAAAAGTTACTATAACCATTGTGGTTTCAATAAACATTTTAACTTAATAAGATCATTAAGTCCAGGCTCTTTGTCTGTTATAAGGGCTATTTGCTACTTAACTTCTTTACATTCTGGAATATTATTTGTATCACCAGCAAATGGCCTGTTATAAATAAAACCTATAACTAATAAAGTATTTTTTTTAAATAATTACATTTTGTAGCATGCTTTGCTAATGCATTGCTAAAATCTGTATTTCTGATCACTGGAATTCTTCATAAATTCTCTATGAGAGTTTTCTAGTGGTTTTACCTACATAAAAATGCTCACAGGAACTGCAAATTGCTTATAACACCACACCCTTATAATCTCAATTAAGAAGTATTTTATCAAAGCGTTTAAGTTTGACACTTGTACCTTCATTGATGCACCTACAATATTTACAATTAAAACATCTGTATGTACTAATTGGGCTAGCAAATATTTTTTCACAGTTATTATGCTCTAAAATATATTTTATGATAAAATATGTTTTACAGGTAAAAGACACTCCCCAGGATTCATGAAGCCTCCGTGTAAGAGTTATAACTCTTACACGGAGGTTGCAGTTAAACGGAGTGATGTCAGCATGCTCTGCATATTCATGAGAGCATGCTGACTCACACCTAAGTTTAACACGGTCCGTGTAAGACAGTAGGGGGCGTGTCCGTAGGCTGAGCCCTGCAAGCGGACACGCCCCCAGAAGTGTAAAAGTGCCCAAAGTAAACACCCACAACACAGTCCACGGAAATGTGAATAAACACAACACAACACATGCCCCCACAGACTATGAACATAAAATATATATAAATGAACATGTTATTTTTTTTTTAAATTGTAAAGATGTTTAACCGTGAGTGCACTCATTTGCGCGGGCGTGCCCGTAGCGCAGCTACAGTTAGCAGTCAGTGGGAAAGCATATAAGAACTAAATATGCAAAATAAGCCAGGAAACAATAGTGTAGCGGTAGAGATGTTGGCTGAAGAGCAGGCATTCATGGTTCAAGCCCTCACAACACCAATTTTTTTTTTTAAAAATAAGCAGGAAACAAGTCCCTGACAAATATGTACACATAAAACCCCAATATATGTAAAATGTAATGAAATAGCCCATTTATATTGAAGACATGTGAGGTAACAAAAGAAGAAAAAATGCCAGATGTGCTCATAGCTGAGCTACAGTTTAACAGAGTGAGTGTATGTGCCCGTAGATGAGCAGTGGTTTAACTGGCGCAAAATGAGTGCCCATAGCTGAGCAGTGGTTTAACATGCTAAATCTATGTGCCCCTAACTGAGCTGAGCGTAATATGCATGCTGATAGCCAAATGAGGCTTAAAGCAGCGTACCCTGTTTGTGCGGAGCTGCGCACCGTGCAAACGAGCTAACCGACGGGCAACGTTGAGCAAGCTGTATCAAAACTGCCTTTACACAGACACACCCCTCAGCATGTCTAGACAGTCATGAAAAATAAAAAGCAGTGGTCAGGTTCGAACCCAGGATACTATACACCATAGTCAAGGTACAGAACCACTAAGCCATGACAGCAGTACCTGTAAATGCAATAATAGCTAATATATAGGAATGAATACAAACTAGAGCATGACAATGCAGGTTTACTGAAGTTGATACAATTCCAAAATGGCCAATCACAGATATGTGGGAAAAACGGACTATATAAGCCCCATAGGCAGGAATACACAGCATAAACGATTGTAGAACTGACCTGCAGGCAGAATGACAGGAGTAGGAGAGGGTAGTCGCCGAGCGCAGAGGTGGGGTGTTGAGGAGTCCAGGTACATGGTCTGGCTCCTAGTCCATCATCATGAGGCCCAACTCATGCAGGGCCAGGTCCTCTGGGGAGCATACAAGGCTGAGGCATGGGACCGGTTGGCTCATGATCTCACCAGTGCCACAGGGATTCCAAGGACTGGTGAACAGGTCCGTCACCACCATGCGGACCTGAAGAGACGCAAGCAGGACCAACTGAACCTTTGGATCCAGGAGGCCCGGCAAATACCCAACGCCCCACTACTGAGTAAGTAACATTTAATTATGTATGTAAGAAATTAAACTAGCTGATATTATGGAGATGTGTATTCCAATATTACTTCATTTATATTACAGCTGCAGGTGACCGTTCTGCGAACCGCAGAGCCTATGGCGATAGGCTGGTGCGGTTGCGCCACCAGGCAGGTCAGTAATCCACTACCAGTAACTGTAAAGAAATATAAAAGTATGACAGTCAGCAAAAGAGTGCATTGTAGTCAGTAAGGAATAGAATCTGCAAGTAACAGTGTGAAAGTGTATGCAAGTATTGCTTGATTACAAAAGTGTGTTTCAGCCTGTAAGTTTAACCTAAACATGAAACTGTCCAACATATATTCTGAAATAAAAATGCCCTGCCTGTAAGAAAATAGTACACAACCTGCTGCAGGCTGAAAAGTATAGCTGCAGAAGATGATGAAATCACATGTGTGAAATATATCCCTGTGGAAATACTGAAACGTGACAGAAGTGAGACTGCTGGAAAGGATTGTAATAACTACTGGTAAAACATGTCAATAAAGCCTAGAAGTACCATCCTGAATAGTAAAATGAAAGCAAGTGAGAGAGTGTGAGAAAGTGTCATGAATCCAGCAATACAGTAGTAATAACCCCTGAATAAAGTATACTGCAGTCAAGACAGAATGAAATGCATGTGATATTCAAAACCAAACAGCAAAGTCTGTTCAAAGTGTTGCTGCATCTGGAATGTGTATCCCAAAATCTGGATATGTTGCTCTCAGTCTGCAATATGCAGATAGGATGATTGTCTGATATACCAAACATCCACACTTGTCCACAGCTATATAAAGCAAATGTAGCAGGATGATGTAGCTGAACAAAGCTAGATATGAATGTGTATGAAGAACCAAAAAATGTATATTGAAGTTGCAGTAACAGTCCTATCACCAAGTTGAATCAGTTATCATATAGGAAACTGTAGTTAGAACAGTAGTGTGTATATAACTGTAGCTATTAGAAATGTACAGCATATGTATTGTTATTCGAAGGTGTTAATATTACTTTCTTCACCCCACCCTATAACCACATATAACCCATTCCACGTGAAAATGGTATGTGCAATCACAATTAACACCCCTGGACGTTTGTCCTGTTGGGTCATATATATTTGCATGTCCGTTGATGCATCTGCCCTGTTCATACATCCACACCTGATGGCCTGCTGCCATCAATTAACCCTGCATGTTGTTGGACTGTGTATTTCTGTTCAAATTATGCATGTGTTATGCACGCTGTTCAATGGTGTGAATATCTGGGTGTTTGGTTAATGGGAATACTAATGCATGCTGTTACAACTAATTGTGAATGGTATTATATGTCACTAACCCAAACTGTCATGACATAATGCAAAACATAGTACGACAGGGAAGGCAGGTTCCAGCGGACCCACCTCTCCCACCTCAGCTGGCGAGTGCACCTGGCACTAGTGCCGAGTCCGGACCCTCCTCCAGTGGCCCTGTGCCACCTGCGAGTGGAAGCGCTGCAGGGGATGGGGCTCGCCCCCCCTCTGCAAGTGTGGCCAGAGGAGGACCACCACACACCCTGCGTAGCGTCCGGACTGTGGTGCGTAGGGAGATTCGGGACTCTGTTCTCGAGCCCCTACGCCAGCTTGAGGCACGGGTGGCACAACTAACGGGCATGCCTGTTGCCCCGCCTACACAGCCCCCAGCACAGCCCCGTCCTGGGCAGTGAAGGAACAGTGGCAACTGCCTATGGGTGGGGATATCAGTTCCACTGTTGCCATCTGTGGGCTCATGGGCTCTGGATATCCAAACCTCCGTCCCTGTCAATTGCGTAACCCCCCCCACACGTGTCATACACCGCCCCTGTATGCGTCTTGTTTGTCTTGTCTGTTTACCTACCCAACCTACCTCCCAGCTGTACCGACTTCCTTCACCTGACATACCACTCTCACCTGAAAAAAAAAAAAAGGGCACTCTGTACCCACAAAAAAATTATGCCCCATACATAGCTGCCTATTCCGCACACATGTCTACTGGACATGGAACCTATCAATTACAATTGGCTGTACAACAAGTATTATTGTTGTCCTGACACCTCTCTCAGGGGTGGAAGGTTTCAAATGTCACACCAAATTACATACATATGCACAGCTGTTGCTGATGAAGAAATGGGCAGCTATGGGCCTTACCTACATCCCTCCTGCACATCCCAAGCTTGTTTCCCTACTGTCTTACCCTTTTTGTGACCCCTTTTTCACCACTTTCCTGTCTTCCCATTTTCTTTTCTTTCATAGAAAATAGCGCGGGTGTGCGCAAGAGTAACCACGTTTAAGCGGTTGTAAGCGGGTGTGCGCTTGTGTGCGCGGAGCTAGCCGCCAGTGCGCATGCGTGAGCTCCACGCAAACCAGGGCTAACCCGGTTACAACTGCTTAAAAGAGCCTTAGCCACTTTGATTGACAGGTCCTGTACTCAGTTCAAAAGCAAAATAAAATCCCACTGTGAGTCCCGAACCCAGGACCTTGGAAACAGTAGTCTGCATGACTTACCACTAAGCCATGACTCTTATACAAGAACATTGTGCTAAAATAAATATATCATGTAATAGTAGGAATGAATGTAAAGGGAATATAGATGTGTAGTACACAAAGCATGCCATTTAGAATTACTATCAAAACTAGTGGATTTCCATAATAGTAGTGTGTGAACAGAAACAGCCATGCTAGTTGGAAGCTAGTAGGTAATAATGTCACTATAGCACCTTGCAAGCCACACACATACACACAGCAGGATAAGCACTGCCCATACCCCACAACCTCTTACAGGAACACATCTGGACCAAGTAATAAAATATGTGGAGCAAAGGCCCAAAAACAGGGACACATTACAAATAATGTTACAACAAACGCAGACAGTTCAGAGAGTAACAGGGTCTTCACTTTGTGGGATGTTTGGAAGGGTATGCAGTCTGAAACTTGAATGTTTGTCACCATATTCTGACTTGAGCCCAGAGTGACGTGCCAGAAAAAGGTGTGCATGAGATATTGACCAAAATATGAGGCAGAAATGTGGACAACCCGCAAATATCTGTACACATGACGGGTCTGACACCACCATATTTGAATAGTTAAGAGCCTAGACATAGCAACAGTGAATGACTTACAGGGATGCCCCACAGTCCCCATGTGAAATGTACAAACAGTAGGCAGAAAGGTGTAACACATGCAATGGTAACTATGGAGTCCTGAAAGTATTCATCACTTGCATGGCAGAAAAAGTGTAGTAATACATATGCTCATGCTAACCCACAGTCACAACTGCAGCATACCAGACATTTTAATGGGTGTACCCTACTGATATGTACCATTACATGAGGCACATAACAGATGAACCTGAAAGTCTCTGAGGCCTGCTCAGCAGCATACTCAAATACCCTAACAGATGTCAAGGCTCACACCATGGCCAGACCACACTGCATGCTGTAACACCCTAGCAGATATAGCAAGCATTCCAAGGTGTGAATGTACATGAAAAATAGGAAAGCTACAGGAGCACACTACAGTCAAGACACCTAGCAGGCATACAAGTAGTGACTGTAAAGGGCAACTATTGAAGCCTTAGCAACAAAGTGCAAGCAAAAGTGAAAGGAAAGCACACACACACATTAACAGTAGTAGTAGTTGTAGGTGTCAGTGTACATACACAGTTAGTACAGGAAACTGGAGAAATGAATGGAGGAATGTTAATCTACATCACACCTGGAAATATGAGAGAGATACCAACCTTTACACTCTCAGAACATTTTCCACAGCATACCAGCATGGTCCCTGCCCTTAAAATCTGAAAGGGCTACGCCTATCTCACATACCTTTTTATAGCACTGTTCTGAAATCACAGTGAGAACTGCAATCAGTACACAACTGGCTGCATGCAATTAGCAAATGCTGGCTAACAATTGGTGCAGAGGCCATCACATGGGCATATGCAGATACCTACAAAGGTATGCTGTACTCCCAGTCCACACATGCAATACTTTCATTGCACCCTGAGAAGGACGTGAGAGACAGACAGAGAGAGAGAGAGAGACAGAGACAGAGAAAACTGCAATTAAGCAGACACAAACAAATTGTTCAGCAACAGCTACCTGAAAGCTGACAACTGGGAAGTGGAGCAGCAGGACAGAGAACCAGACAGCAACACAAGCAGCTGTGACAAACACAGGTAATGTAAAGTAATAGTATAAAGGTCTACATACTGTGAACCCTCCATATGTGTCATTGGTCTGTATCCATATGTATATGAAGATGTGTAAAGGGCAGGAGACATACAGCAACTATCAGTGAAGGCTGTACATACATTTGTATGTGAAAGCATCTATGTGCACATATCAATGTTGTTTGATTGTAGGTTGTAGTGCCATGTGCAAAGTAGGTTTCACAGTTATGTATGTTTAGCAGTATGTTAGTGTGTGTATACAGTATGGTAGACAAATATGTTGATATACCTGTCTAACATATGGATACATATGTATGTCAACATATGTATGTGTATATATATATATATATATATATATATATATATATATATATATATATATATATATGATATGCATATATGTATACATACATAGAGAGAGAGATGTAGGAATACATACACAGATGTAGATAGAATATCTATGTAATGCACACATACAGATATAGATATATGTAGATACATATACATAGACAGACTGATCTGACTATCTACAGGTATGACTGTATATGACGACCTGCAACACAGCCTGTCCCACCCCCTGTGTCACTCACACCCCCTCTGTGTCCCCCCCACATCTATAGCAATATATGTACATCAATATATATATATGTGTATATGTATATGGACATATATATATATATATATATATATATATATATATATATATATATATATATATATAGAGAGAGAGATGTATATAAATTCTGAGTGAGGCACATGTGTACAGATGTATTGCAAAAGGTGCCTGGTGACAAAGGCATGGAGTGAACACCAGTGTCAAAACCGGAGTACCATACCACATTCCAGATCACCTACACCAGTAACCACCAGATATGTGATTGGCTGCCCACCACTGCATGTGTCAGGGGTGAACAGGGTCATAAATGTGTACAACAGTGGCCCCAATGATATTCACAGTGGCACACTATCCCTGGAATACCTGCACATGGTATGTGCCAGCAGACATGGTGTGTCAGCTATGGACATGTAGGTCGGTGTACCCCTCCACACCACATAATGGATGCCATGGACCTCACATGACTGCTACAGATATGGAGAAGGACACAGTGACATGTACAACACTGTCACAATGCACTCAAACACATTACCAATGCACAGTGACTGACAACACCACAGAGTACATATATGCTACCCACATAGAGGTTACCACTCCCGGATTTACATATGTAAGTCACACCCATGACAGATGTCCAACAACCATAGTACCACCTCACACCATCCACAACCTACATGTCTGCTGTGTGTCGTCCATGCCACTGCAATAGAGTGCACATGTGGAGGTAAGAGTTCCTACCCACAGGTAAGACATACCCTGCAATAAACCACACAGTGTTAAGAAGCAAGACTCCCCATAAGTACACGTCACACATACCCCTGCTGAATGTTAGTCAGATAGGTAATATGCCATATGAGTCACCCTGTGTAACTGTGTGACAGCAGCAGGTACCATCACACCACATGTGTCACAATGGTCAGGGTAGCAGAACAGTACGTTGCTGTAGTCCCAGGGACAATAGCATATTGTATAGTATTGTATTGTAATGTAATGTATTGTGTTGTATTGTACTGGTATGTTGAGGTGCCTCCTTCGTGGAGTGGAACCACTGCTGCTGTGCGCCAGTGTACAGGTACATATCCTGTAGTCAGGCTAGTGTTACATAGCACTTCTATATGTGTGTTTAGCTCCTGTCAGAGTTTATGTAGCATGCAACTGGGGATACCATCAGGTCTCATTCATGTTGTGTATTCTGCTGTCCTGAGGGTGGCACTCACCTGGACATCTGTGATGACAGGGAGGTTACAGTCAGCTGGGATAACCATGTCTTATTTTGGGGGAGAGGGCGGGGTGACACCTGCACTGAACCTGTCTGCCACAATGCTGACGATATCTGTGGTGTCAGTGAAATATTTGTTGTTGTGTACTAACTATGGGCATAGAGGATGGATCCTGACCAGGTTGCTAACATAACTGAAGAAGGCCTTCTGGTTATCTGTAGTGTCCCTCTTGATTTCCCTCTCAAAGTTGCCCATGGATTTTGTATGATGGAAAATAGATCCTTACTAGTGCTGCTCAGACATGCCCTCCCTTTATGGAATTATGCTCTGTCTTGCAGTAGCTTCCATCTTCTGTAATACAATCTGCCTATGGCTGGGGTCCACCAGACAGGATGCTGACCCTTTGTGGAGAGTGTCTTGGTCATATATGGGATTGCATGATCCATGCATTCTCGGAGATGTCTGTAGAAAGCAATTGTGTAGGGGTCAGCATTGTGGGTTGTATCTGCCACTGGCCCAGTGGGCTGAAAGGATACCATGTCACTGTTACAAAGTGTAAAGTTTGTATCTGTAATGTTATGCACTATAGTCGTTTGTGCTGGTGGTGGAGGTGGGATATGTATATCCAGGGCAGTCAGTGTGTGTGGTCAGCTCACAGTAGTTGATGATGTAAGCCATACAGTACCTAGATACAAACCCCCAGAGTGAGGAGGTGCTCTTGACCTGAATCAGTGTTCTGACTGCTGGGGTTTGGTAGTATGTCATATGGAGTGTGCCAGGTACTGTTGCACAGTTGCTGGCTGAGCACTGATACCTGGCCATCTACATGTGTATCCACCAGTAGACAGACAGATGCTACATATGTGAGATATGTTGTATCATAACAGTCAAGTAGCATGTGTAGTATGTGTGCCAAATTCTGCTGAAATATATTGCTGATACCAGGTTATTTTCTTTCTCAGGTACATGGCCCACCCAGGAATCCCACCTACTCCACAGCTGAGGATGAGGAGATACACCAGAGCCTGGTGCGGGATTATGCAATACTCTTTTCCCGCACCAGCCAGAATCAGCAGGAGAGGGCTGCACTGTGGCAAGACCTTGTCCGTTGGATAAATGACATAGGCACGCATAATAGGACATATGAGCAGGTACGACATCACTGCAGTGATTTAATCAGACATGTCCGTCCAGCGCAAGGCCGGATATCCACAGGCAACAGGTCGCCACAGGTGGTGGGGTGGCTACACATCCCCCACTCACCAGACTGGAGGGACTACTCATGAGTGTAGTGGCTCCAGTCCGCCAGCAACAACAACAGCAGCAGACATGCATTATGATGGAGGCTGGAGCCACGCAGCAGCAAGACAGTGAACGTGCAGGTAATATGCCATATGTATAGTTGACTGTTGTGTACACTGGTAGGTAATGCATGTGTGAGGTGTGCCCTTGGTTTGTAGCTGTCATCATAGTATTTAATGTGCAAGTGTGATATCCTCAATATTAGCAGCTGACCTGTGAAAGGCGACTGTTGTACTACTGACCTGTATCATACTCAGTAACAATGGCACAGTGGTGCCCACTGACATTAGTTTCTTCACGTCTGCAGGACCCTCTGGTATAACAGCAATGCAGCCTATCCATGCTGGTGAGTGTGTATTAACAATTCCTGTAATAGTGTTGATAGTAATAGTACTATTTGGCTCACTTAGTAGTGCTCTTTGTATGCATGTAGGTGTGTCTGTGTCTGTGTGTTGATATCACGCATACTGAGTACTGTACAATTGTGTGAAACTGTGTGCATGTGTGCATGTGTGCACCTGTGCGCATGTGTGCACCTGTGCACATGTGTGCATGTGTGCATGTGCGCATGTGTGCATGTGTGCATGTGTGCATGTGTGCATGTGTGCACCTGTGTGCATGTGTGCATGTGTGCATGTGCGCATGTGTGCATGTGCATGTGCGCATGTGTGCACCTGTGCATGTGTGCATGTGTGCATGTGTGCATGTGTGCATCACTGGTAATGTGTAGACATTGTAAACTGTGTTTCCTGTTTCCCTCCCACAGGTTCTGTTGCTGCTCTGGTGTCATGTAGCAGGGAACCTGAATCAGGTGCCGTGGGTACTGATAATGATGACATCTGTGTAATGGCACAGGAAAGTATGCCAGGGTCCGCCATTGGTCAGCCAATTGACAGTACACAGCTGTCGACCCCATCAATGTGCACAGTTATCCTGCCAATACACCCTTTGTCACCAATGTCCCTAGGTGATGGATAGCATACAGTGGGCATTGACCAGGGTCATGTGGTATCTGTGGCACATGCCTTCCCACACAGCAGTCATGGGCATGGCCCGGAGATGGTACCATACAGACAAATGTCCAGGGGTTCTCGTGGGAGCATCCGTGGGCGTACTGCCCCTGTCAGACGTGCCCACAGAGGTCTTACAACCTCAGCTATGTTTCGGGCTGTCATGCAGGCACAGTCACGTATGGAATGGTACACCAGACAGGGTCTGAGGGCATGTCGCACAGCCATGACTGACAGTATGCGTGACATTGCGGCTGCCATCCGTGATTTCACCGATGTCATAGACAGACGTTGTGGGGACATATTAGACCGGTTCCACAACTACATGTCCATGAGCCAGGGCGATGGTGGGCGGTTGAGGCATCGACGTGGCTGTATGCCAGCAACAGCAGCAGCTGGCATTCGTCGCGGACGACAGCAGGGTCGCGGCCGCCCCCGTAGTGCCAGCAGCAGCCCCAGCAATGCTGGGTCTGTGCTGTCATCAGACCGCCCCAGGAGACCACATGCACGTGGCTCTGGCCAGGCCCAACAGGGATCTGTGTCCAGTCAACGAACACCTGCTTCTGATGACAGTACCCAGTCTGGGTTGGTACCGGATACAGTCCGTAGCACCCCTGCAAGGCACAGGTACCGTGTCCGTGGCCAGAGATACTGATCTGTATGACCTGGCAGGTACAGTCTGTGGCTGTCCACAAACACCAGTATATGGCAGCCATGAGGTGGAACTGTGTGCATCCATACACACATGCGAATTGACAACACCTAGGTCTACCGCATACATGCACACACTGCATCAACATTGCCCCACCTTCTACTGCTGTCCCTCACCAACACACATACACATACATGTCAATTGGTGGTATCGGTGGCTGACTCAGGCATACCAAGCTCACAACCTGTGCATATGATAAAACTGTGCCACCTCTTGCAATCTGTAACAACTGTGCAGGTACAGGTTAACATGTTGCTGATGCACAGGGTGACCACATAGATGTGTAGTAATGGTATCATGTTGTTAACAGTACTGTGTGCTGAATTAATTGTGGGTATATCACAGCATGCCTGATGCAGTAAGTGTGTGATTGTCATGTCCTGTTGTCTACACCCATGGTAAGTACCATAGTGTATCATCTGCACATGTTGGCATACTGGTGGTAATGATGTCAACAGAAGGCTACATACATAGGTAGCACAGGGGATAAGGTAATGAATGTAGTAATACACAATGATGGACATGTAAATTGCAAGTGGCATGTTGCCCACACTGGACTCTGCAATGCAGATGTTTGAGGATGCTGATATGTTTGCAGTACTACACGACTGGTACAGGACACACAGGAGCACCCTAGCACTGCATGCTCACATCTCATACCATGCTAGACAGCCCCAACACACATAACTAACTGTCACAGGAGGGAGAGTCCCCATATATGTCAGGGATACTGTGGTGGCAGGCCAGGTAGCATACATCCTACTAAGTATGGAACCACTGAGTGAAGGCTCAGTGTCTGTTATTTGACATGTGTATTACTGCAGGTATGAGCACATGGGTTTCCATCCAGTTATTGTACATCCTGACAGTACATGGTCTGTACACTTGTGTGCACTGAGACTGGACCCTAGCCATCTGACCCGTGCATGTCCATGTACATGTGCATAGTGCCTGCATATTTGCAGTGTTACCTACTGGAACTGGTACAGCTTGTTTGTTGTACAATGGACTACATGCAGCCCTGTTTACTGTAGCTTTGTTTGCATGCATGTTTGCTTGCAATTACCCTGGAATACTGATCACACCTGCAATGCATAGTTATAGAGCTTCTGTGGAGTCCTAGTGCCATCTGCATAGCTTACTATATGTATGTTGATGTCCCACTTGACAGGATGTCACTGTTTGTCCTGTTCACATGTACATTGCCTGTGACACAGTGCATATGACTTACCTGGCATGTGTCCACGTGAGCAGTCATATATGCTACTGCTAACTAATCACAGTCACTACACCTTCACATATTCATCTTCTGTTGAACTACCTGCTTCGCTAGGGATGGCCTGCACCTGTCACCCCTGGGCTTTCAGATATTGGCAAAGGTTCTTGCTACTCCCATAGTGCCTATGTTAGGCAAGGCTCAAATGACAAACCCACCTTCATAGGTATCACAAGGGATAAGAAACTAAGAGTAATGCTACCCAACGCCAGAAGTCTAAACCTCCAGATGCATGCACCCAAAATACTCCTTGGCATGGAGAACATCGATATCTTTGCAGTAACAGATGCCTGGTTCAGGGCTACTGAGAGCACACCAGCACTACCAGGTTTAACCTGGTTGATTTCTTTGAAACAGTCACCAAGGCCATTGACGAGGGGAAGGTGGTTCACACAGCCTACCTGGACCTTGCAAAAGCCTTCACAACAATACTCCACTTGGCAATTCTAGAGAAGCTCACCAGCTTAAATATAAGCCCCTATGTCACTAGATGGATTGCACAGTGGCTCAAGGACAGAACCCACATGGTTAGAATTGCTGGAGCCATGCCAGACTCCAAACCAGTTACGAGTTGTGTCCCACAAGGCTCAGTCCTGAGACCTCTCTTGTTTGGTATATATTTATTGGAGGTACAGGCCAACATGGACGGACTGTGGCTGACCAAATATGCAGATGACTGCGAACTGGCCACCATAATCGACTCTCCAGCCGACACAAGCATCTTCCAAAGGGGCATCATAGAAACAGACAACTTGTGCCAGAGCCATGGCCTTCAGCTGAACAGTGTTTAGAAAGCGGAATGTGCATCCTGTAGTCTGTTCACCTAGTTGCCAAAAGGGACATTTGTCCTCACACACACACTAACCCCCCTCAGCCAAAAACACACACTTGCCATTTGCAGGATCCAAACCCCTATCTGACTATGTTATGACACTCGAGACGGACACATTATCAGAGTGTGCTATTCGCATTACTGGGAGGTTTCCCTTCTCTTGCTGTACTTATAGGGTGCTGACATCATCAGTGTTTAGAAAGGGAAATGTGCATCCTGTAGTCTGTTCTCCTAGTTGCCAAAAGGGACATTTCCCTCACACACACTAACCCCCCTCAGACAAACACACACACTTGCCATTTGCAGGATTCAAACCCCTACCTAACTATGTTATGACACTTGAGACGGACATATTAGCAGAGCGCGCTATTCGCATTACTGGGAGGTTTCCCTTCTCCTGCTATACTGTTCTCCTAGTTGCCAAAAGGGACATTTCTCTCCCACAGACTTACACACACACACCAACCCCACTCACTCTCACACACACACACACACACACACACACACACACACACACACACTGAGCATTTGCAGGATTCAAACCCCTACCTAACTATGTTATGACACTTGTGACAGACGCATTAGCGGAGCTTGCTATTCGCATTACTGGGAAGTTTCTTTTCTCCTGCTGTACTTATAGGGTGCTGACATCATCGGTGTTTAGAAAGGGGAATGTGCATCCTGTGGGGAGGCAGACACCAAGCACATTCTGGCTTAGCTGTCATTCCCTAGGGCAAACAGCCTAGTGTTGACCTCTACACCCATATGTTTAATTGTCAAATGCACATTATTTGTTGCTGGTAGACTGTTTGCACATCTTTATTGCCATAGCATTCCCTGTTTGTATGAACAACTTGTGCATCAGTGGAAGATGTTTGCATATGGGAGGGATCCACTATATCACGTATGTCTCTGTAGCCATTTAACTGAGTGCACTAGGCAGACTGCTGTAATGTGGTTGGTTCCTGGAATAACACGTAAAAATACCAGATATGTGTGTCCAACTGCTAAACTGAGATTTGGCCTAAGTGTGTGAGCATGCCCAGTTCAGCCTTCCCATGGCATGTTGTCTGACATATGTCTCATTTATCAAAGTGTGTGAGCATGCCCAGTGTGAGCATTCCATATGTTGGACTCTGCAGCCCACCACATTTGTGGATGAGTGTGAACTTCAACAAATATCACCCGTTTATGGTTGTGTGTTGTGTGTCATGTTGTGTAGTTACTGTACAACTGCTTTGTGTGTGTGAACACAACAGGATTATACTGTGCCTGCAGTGTTTGCATGGGATACTTTGCATACAGTTGTCAACATCCTTTCACACTGACCTAACACTGTAGTACTGTATAGTGTACTGGTAGTACTTTGACTGTGGTGGACAGTATCCTGGGCTTTAGTGCTATCACTGCTTTACACTTCGATAGTGAGCACAACAGCCTGGTTAGGGGCCAGTTGTGTACATCTGACCATGTTGCATTCTGTTCAGATATGAACTACTTAAACCAGGCTTGTCCAACATTGGTAGTGTATTCCACAACATAGGTGTACATTTGCAAACACTAGCGATGTGCCCTAGTCCATGTCTAATGTTAGTTGGAGAGTGTGTTTGTCCATCAACACACATTGTAAGTGGAGTTTGCCATGACATATGTCATGGTTAGTATACTGTGCCTCTGTCTACCTGTGACATGACAGTGATACCCAGGATAAAGCTACCATCTCCCATCCACTCATCAAGATTCCTATTCAGGAAGATTGATAAGTGACTCTATGGGTAGCCTGTACTGGGATTCCACCCATGGGTGGGGGTGGCTTCTGTGTTATGGATCATGCAGTACAGCTTGTCCTATGTAAGTCAGTGCTGGAGTTCAGGTCTCTCATGTGCATAGCTCACTGCCATTCAGATTGTACAAGGTGCAGCATGTTTATTGATACCAGCAACACAGGCAACACATGGCATCTGTGCAAGCTCTTTGATACTCCTGGTGAGGTACTGTTGGGGACTTTACGTTGATGGAGATGTCTGCTGAGGTACATCCCACAGGGGCTATTGTAGTCAATTGTACCGCTGATGAAGGATGACTGCAGAGCCACAATGACCTCCCCTTATCTAGATCTGACAACCTTCATGATTAGGTGGGTATATGGTATGTTTCTGTAAACACTACAGCACATGTTTGTCCACTGCAGGATATCTATCACCTCGTGTCCCCAGGTCTCTCATTACATGTTAACTACATAATGGGTTAACACCTATGTGGTAATTGGTGGGCACTTACTGTATATCCATGGGGGTATATCCACGTTTCTGCAATTAGCTTGCTGACATGGCTATGGCACCAGTTGTCTGTTTCTATGTGGCCCTTTTGTGGGATGCTTGTGTCAGCTGGTGGATCATATGTGGTGAGCAGTTTGTAGTCCTCTGCAAACATGTTCGGACAAAGTCCTTCCATGTTTGCCTGTACCTATGGGACATATATACCAGACGAGGGAGATCCCAGGACCAAGCCTTGTGGGATGCCAGTTATATCTGGTTTGTAGTCTGACATGGCTGCAGCATGTCTGACCATGTCTGTTCTGTCCTTGGTCTGGTTTGCAACTCCTCTACTGACATAGGGGTTTATATTTAAGCTGGTGAGCTTATCTATAATGAACACGTAGGGTATTGTATAGAAGCCTTTGCAAGGTCCAGCTACGCTGTGTGGACCAAATTGCCCTCATCAATGACCTTAATGACTGTTTCAATTGAGTCAAACATGTTTAGGGGCAGGATCTGCACTTAAGAAGTCCCCAATATCTTTATGTCTGTGGTACATGCTGATCCTTTCCATAGCTGTGCAGACCGAGCTTCTCAGGATTCTGGGGTAGTAGTTTTCAGTATCCATTCAGGCAACACCTTTGTTGAGAAGGACCACTGTTGTACACTGCTCTTTGGGTACATATTCTGTGGTAAGGCTGACATTGAGCAGTAGTGTGGTTTGGCATTCCATTCATCTTGGAGTCCATGTTGCACTAAGCCCAGGACACCATCTCATACCATTGCTGCTGTGTGTTTTGCTTTGTAGATGTTGGCTGTTACCTCAGCATCTGCAATGTCAGGGGCCAGCAGTCTGCTGGGATAGATATTCTGCATTCGGGGTTTGCATTGCACCTGTCAGGATGTATGTTGGCAACATGTGTGTGTGTTTGTGATATTTGTGTGATTCAGAGCATATCTGTGAATTCCCAACATGGTTCCTACCATCAGTTGTGAAAGCCTTGGGATTATCCTTAGTGTCCTGTACAATTTGTTACTTCATAGGTTCATAGGTTCATACTAGGCTATCCACCCTAGGGCATTTGTTAGCCTAGCCAGAGTGTGTGTGGCTTTTGCCACCCCTTGCTATGTGAATATTATGGCCATTTATGATTTGCTTTGCTGTGCCTCTGTCTAGACATGACACAGTGAAGACCCCCAGTGTAACTCTACAATCATCCATCCACTTGGCAAGATTCCTGTTGAAGAGTGTCAGTGAGGGGCTCTGCCTAACATGGAGTGGGATTCTGGTCCAGGGTGTGGGGAGCCTCTGGATTATGTATCTGACCCACCAGCACATCCTATTTCATTATTTGTTGAGGTTGACATCTCTCACTCTCACAGCTCCAATGGATTTGAGTTTTCTGGGGTGGAGCATGTCCATTACTCCTGTGTTGGGCGTGGCCTTCTACAACAGGCATGCAATGCCTCTGTGTAGGCAGTATGTGACTGCATTCAGCTGGGGTGTCTACAGCCAGGCAGCAGATGACATATATTTGAGACCCTTTATCCTCGTGAGGTACCTTTGAGGTCTTTCTAACTGCTGCAGGTGTCAGGTAAGGTACATCCCATATGAGGCATTGTACTAGATTATGGGTGTGATTAGAGAACAGTATAGGGGCACAATGACCTCTGTTGACGAGATGTGAATCCTTTCCTGATATGGTGTCAAATGTAGACAGTCTTCCTAGCCACATTGGCAATGTGGGTGTCACATAACAGGTTACTGTCCACTTGTGTCCCTAGGTCCCTGGTTACTCCTTCCATACATAATGGTTTACCACCTATGTGGTGAACTTCAACAAATATCACCTGTTTATGGTTGTGTGTTGTGTGTCATGTTGTGTAGTTACTGTACAACTGCTTTGTGTGTGAACACAACAGGATTATACTGTGCCTGCAGTGTTTGCATGGGATACTTTGCATACAGTTGTCAACATCCTTTCACACTGACCTAACACTGTAGTACTGTATAGTGTACTGGTAGTACTTTGACTGTGGTGGACAGTATCCTGGGCTTTAGTGCTATCACTGCTTTATACTTCGATAGTGAGCACAACAGCCTGGTTAGGGGCCAGTTGTGTACATCTGGCCATGTTGCATTCTGTTCAGATATGAACTACTTAAACCAGGCTTGTCCAACATTGGTAGTGTATTCCACAACACAGGTGTACATTTGCAAACACTAGTGATGTGCCCTAGTCCATGTCTAATGCTAGTTGGAGAGTGTGTTTGTCCTTCAACACACATTGTAAGTGGAGTTTGCCATGACATATGTCATGGTTAGTATACTGTGCCTCTGTCTACCTGTGACATGACAGTGATACCCAGGATAAAGCTACCATCTCCCATCCACTCATCAAGATTCCTATTCAGGAAGATTGATAAGTGACTCTATGGGTAGCCTGTACTGGGGGTTCACTCATGGGTGGGGTGGCTTCTGTGTTATGGATCATGCAGTACAGCTTGTCCTATGTAAGTCAGTGCTGGGGTTCAGGTCTCTCATGTGCATAGCTCACTGCCATTCAGATTGTACAAGGTGCAGCATGTTTATTGATACCAGCAACACAGGCAACACATGGCATCTGTGCAAGCTCTTTGATACTCCTGGTGAGGTACTGTTGGGGACTTTACGGTTGATGGAGATGTCTGCTGAGGTACATCCCACAGGGGCTATTGTAGTCAATTGTACCGCTGATGAAGGATGACTGCAGAGCCACAATGACCTCCCCTTATCTAGATCTGACAACCTTCATGATTAGGTGGGTATATGGTATGTTTCTGTAAACACTACAGCACATGTTTGTCCACTGCAGGATATCTATCACCTCGTGTCCCCAGGTCTCTCATTACATGTTAACTACATAATGGGTTAACACCTATGTGGTAATTGGTGGGCACTTACTGTATATCCACAGGGGTTGACTATACACGTTTCTGCAATTAGCTTGCTGACATGGCTATGGCACCAGTTGTCTGTTTCTATGTGGCCCTTTTGTGGGATGCTTGTGTCAGCTGGTGGATCATATGTGGTGAGCAGTTTGTAGTCCTCTGCAAACATGTTCGGACAAAGTCCTTCCATGTTTGCCTGTACCTATGGGACATATATACCAGATGAGGGAGATCCCAGGACCAAGCCTTGTGGGATGCCAGTTATATCTAGTTTGTAGTCTGACATGGCTGCAGCATGTCTGACCATGTCTGTTCTGTCCTTGGTCTGGTTTGCAACTCCTCTACTGACATAGGGGTTTATATTTAAGCTGGTGAGCTTATCTATAATGAACACGTAGGGTATTGTATAGAAGCCTTTGCAAGGTCCAGCTACGCTGTATGGACCACATTGCCCTCATCAATGACCTTAATGACTGTTTCAATTGAGTCAAACATGTTTAGGGCAGGATCTGCACTTAAGAAAGCCACACTGGGTAGGGTCCGGTGTCAGTAGGTCCCCAATATCTTTATGTCTGTGGTACATGCTGATCCTTTCCATAGCTGTGCAGACCGAGCTTCTCAGGATTCTGGGGTAGTAGTTTTCAGTATCCATTCAGGCAACATCTTTGTTGAGAAGGACCACTGTTGTTGTACACTGCTCTTTGGGTACATATTCTGTGGTAAGGCTGACATTGAGCAGTAGTGTGGTTTGGCATTCCATTCATCTTGGAGTCCATGTTGCACTAAGCCCAGGACACCATCTCATACCATTGCTGCTGTGTGTTTTGCTTTGTAGATGTTGGCTGTTACCTCAGCATCTGCAATGTCAGGGGGGCAGCAGTCTGCTGGGATAGATATTCTGCATGGGGGGGGGTTGCACTGCACCTGTCAGGATGTATGTTGGCAACATGTGTGTGTGTGTTTGTGATATTTGTGTGATTCAGAGCATATCTGTGAATTCCCAACATGGTTCCTACCATCAGTTGTGAAAGCCTTGGGATTATCCTTAGTGTCCTGTACAATTTGTTACTTCATAGGTTCATAGGTTCATACTAGGCTATCCACCCTAGGGCATTTGCTAGCCTAGAGTGTGTGTGGCTTTGCCACCCTTGCTATGTGAATATTATGGCCATTTATGATTTGCTTTGCTGTGCCTCTGTCTGGACATGACACAGTGAAGACCCCCAGTGTAACTCTACAATCATCCATCCACTTGGCAAGATTCCTGTTGAAGAGTGTCAGTGAGGGGCTCTGCCTAACATGGAGTGGGATTCTGGTCCAGGGTGTGGGGAGCCTCTGGATTATGTATCTGACCCACCAGCACATCCTATTCCATTATTTGTTGAGGTTGACATCTCTCACTCTCACAGCTCCAATGGATTTGAGTTTTCTGGGGTGGAGCATGTCCATTACTCCTGTGTTGGGCATGGCCTTCTACAACAGGCATGCAATGCCTCTGTGTAGGCAGTATGTGACTGCATTCAGCTGGGGTGTCTACAGCCAGGCAGCATATGACATATATTTGAGACCCTTTATCCTCTTGGTGAGGTACCTTTGAGGTCTTTCTAACTGCTGCAGTTGTCAGGTAAGGTACATCCCATATGAGGCATTGTACTAGATTATGGGTGTGATTAGAGAACAGTATAGGGGCACAATGACCTCTGTTGACGAAATCGTCAATCCTTTCCTGATATGGTGTCAAATGTAGACAGTCTTCCTAGCCACATTGGCAATGTGGGTGTCACATAACAGGTTACTGTCCACTTGTGTCCCTAGGTCCCTGGTTACTCCTTCCATACATAATGGTTTACCACCTATGTGGTAATTTGTGGTACCTTGTTTGGTATTTGGTGGGACATTCATACTGTCCAGTGTCTTCAGGATGGCTGGGTGGGGTTCCTGTGTGTGAGAGTGTGGTCTGTAGCATGCTACAGACTGTACAGCAGTCTTGCCTACAGTTAGTTGCACATGGGTGGACTGCAATGCCTTGTGCATTGTCAGTTATCTGGACGTATGAGTGTCTGTGCTGAATATGGATACTCACCCTCCTTTTATGTTTTGTTCCAGGTTTTGGGGCCATGACACATGATACATGGTATAACCTGGTAGTGCTGGTGTGCTGTCAGGAGGCTTGCAGCAGGTTTCTGTCACTGCACAGACATCGATGTTCTCCATACTGGGGATGGCCTTGGGAGCATGCATATTGGGGTTTACACATCTGGCATTGGTCAGCATTACCCTTATGTTTCTTTCCACTTATGTTTTCTAGGGTGGTGGGTCAGTCTTTTCAGCCTTGCCTACAAAAGGCTCTATGGAGGTGGCAAAGGCCTTATCCAATATTCAGACGCCCAGGGGTAACAGGTGCAAGCCATCCCAAGAACAGCTACGTGGCTTGTCAAGCATGACATCCCAAGCAGACAAACATTGGATCCCCTTGGAATGACACCAGTAAGTGTGCTACTTGCTATGACTGATCATTCCGTGTTTGTACTGTGGCATTATTCTTGGTAAGGGTAGGATGCTGCAAACGGTGAGTGTCATACTGGCTTGGACTACATAAACAGAGAGCTCATCTATGTCTCTTTTCATGTAGTCTAGGGAGGTACATCTCAGGTCATTCACACCAGCATGGACTATGACTGCATCATATTTCTACTTGCTTTGGAGTGACCTGCATACTTCTGTTATGTGGCGTATTGTGGCAGCCTACAGGCAGCTTACTGTACCCTTTCCCTTGTTCAGTCTGGGGTGCGGGACAGCAGTGTGTCTGACTATGGAGTCACCTATTACAACTGTATCAGGCATGTTGTTTCTCCTTCTGGCCTGTGACTGTTTGGCACACCAGCTTTGTGTACTATGTGTTGCATGTGCTATGTTTGGAGGTTGTTTGATTGAGTGACTGCTTTAGAGGCCTCTGTTGGTGTGCTGTGTTTGTAATTTGTGCCTCCAGGAATGTTTTTCTGTGTTTATGTGTTTGGTTTGCAGTTGTGATAGGTCTATGTGGGACTGTGTTTGTGGTGTGTGTGGTTACCTTCTCCTCCTGACTAGTTTTGGGAGTACTGAGTTGAGGGAGCTCAGACTCCAGTTTGGATAGCTGGTTGCATCTCTCACATATATTTGTATTTCTTGTGTGGAGTTGGGGGTTGTCTGTGTACTTGGGGCAGGTGTAACATTGCCTCAGGATTCACAGATTCAACTTGTTGTGGCTGGCCTTAGTGGATTGTATGTGTGGACAGATTTTATTGCCATACTACTGATCAGTGATTACTTCATTGTTTATGTTTGCTCTATCATGTAGTAGCTTCCTCATTCTCTTGCATGGTTTGGTTATGGCTGGTGTCCACCATGCCAGATTCCTGCGTGCATGGCATTGTGTCTTGTTTTAATTTAGGATTGCATAATCCAAGCATTCCTGGCAGTGTTCATGGAATGGCTGTATTACAGGTTCTGAGGTGTGGCCCATATTTTGCACCTGCACAGGACCTTTAATGGATTCCACATCAGTTTGGAGGAGTGCAAATATTGCTTAACACATGTTTTCCACTGTGGTTTTCTGGCCAGGGACTGTGGTCAGGATTTGTATATCCAGTGTGATTACTCTATGGTCTGGTTTTACCAGTGAGCAATACACTTCTCGTCTTGCCATCCAGTACCCATGTTGCTGATTATCACATCCAGTATGCTTACCCCTCTTGTGGGAGGGGTACGTTGTTCCTGGGCCTTTTGGTTTATGGATTCTATGAACTTTTGTCCTACACTGTTGGAGCTAGTATAATGCTCCCAGTCTATGTCTGGGTATTTTCAGTCACCCAATATAATGTGGTTTGGAGGACTTGATATATTCATGTATTCCAGCATAGGCCTGGTGCAGTTCCTGGTGTTGGGACAGTAGGCTGTAGCAGGCTATAAACTGGGGGGCAGTTTTAGCCACTGTTACTTGACCATGGCTAGTCCATGCTGCTTTTTGTTGTGGTACCAACATGGGGGTGTGGTTATCCTTGACAATTCTTGCTAGTCACCCTCCTTTTGTAGCTTGTTCCATGTTTTGAGGCTGTACAGCACAGTATGAGGTGTAACCTGGTAGTGTTAGGGTTCTGTTGTGAGCCTTGGCTCAGTTTTCTGTTAGCGCAGATATCAACATTCTCCATACTGGGTGAGTTTAGACTGCATGCATCTTGCTGTTTCGACTTATCCCTTATCTTATTCTTATCCCTTCTGATACCTATGGAGATAGGTTTGTGTTTTGAGCCTTACCTATTCAGGGCACACTGTGGGTAACAACAGCCTTTGCCAGTATCCATACAGCCTGCACTGATAGGTGCACGCCAGTCCTAGCAGGTGGTGCATCATGTCATGCTCAGCATGTCATCCCATACTGGCACACATTAGATCCCCTTTGACTAACTGCGATACTTCCGTCAATTATTGCACTTGATCATCTCATTGTCATGTTGTGGCATGATGCTTGGTGAGGGTAGGATGTTAGTCAGGGTCCTCAGGTGTGCATATAGTACATGGTGTTACATTACTTAACACATAGCATTCATGCCTCAGGTGGTGCTGCAGGGCTGCCTCTGTCGGATGCGCATATTACACTTCCCTGTACATGTTTGAGAGCAGGTTGTGTCATGTTAGGCATCCCTGTTACTATATGAGTGAGTCAGAGAGGGGTATCATTCCCAGGGTTCCTACTGAGCCAGTGTATGTGCTATGCGTTGCCTCTTTGCCAAGGCCAGGGCATACTGTGCACGCCTCCTTCTGCCTACTGGGGCAGGCTCAGGTTGTTCCTCCTCCGAGTCACGCTCTGCCTGTGATGGCCTTGGCAATGGTGGGGGCTGTTTGGCCCAGCCCTATGCTGGTCCTGCTGCAGCTGTTTTCGCAAGATCATATTATGTAGCATAGCACATACCATGACAATTTGGGTACATGTAGTTGGTGTGTACTGCAAGGCTCCACCAGATGTGTCCAGACACCGGAACCGTGACTTGAGCAGCCCAAACACACGCTCTATTACATTACGTGTTTGTGCATGTGCCTCATTATGGCGTTCCTGTTCAGGTGTGTGTGCATTTCTGATGGGTGTCATCAGCCACGGCTCCAGTGCATAACCTGCATCCCCCACTAGGTGTCCATGCGGGATGTCCCCATTGGCAAATGTCTGGTACAGCTGCGTCAAATGCCAGATGTTGGAATCATGGTAGCTCCCAGGACAGCCAGCACACACATTCATTATTATGCACTGGGCATCACACATGACGTGGCAGTTGATGGAGGGGAAGCCCTTGCGGTTGATGTATGCCCTACCCCACTCACCGGCTGGTGCTTTGATGCGTATGTGAGTGCAGTCTATTGCACCCACTACCTCAGGGTATTCCGCTATTTGCTGGAAGAGACGCATATTGCTGGCCAATACCTCACGGGCATTGGGGAAATATACATGATCACCGACATGTGCTGACATGGCATCCAGGAACTGGTGCAGTACCCTGGAGGCTGATGCCTGTGATATCCCCATCATATCACCAGTTGGTCTCTGGAAGGCACCTGTTGCTAGTATTCTTAGGCCAACACATACCTTGGTTTCCACTGGGATGGGTTCCCCTCTGTTGGTTCTGTGTGTGAGGCGTGGCCTGCACAGCTCCACTATTTGCTGCAGGAGGTCTCTGTCCACTCTATAGCGCTCTACTATCTCCAGCTCATGTAACCCATGGTAGGTGACCCTGGGCCTGCAAACTCTTCTCCGTCTCCTCACTGTGGGTTGTCTGGCACCATCTGCATTGTCACCACCCTCAGTAAGTTGCCTATGTCTCATTATGACAGCTATGGCAGCCCCTAACATTTCTGCTCTGAGTTCAGCTTTTTCAGTTTTCACTTCTGATAACTTAACTCCTGTCTTGCAATGTCTCTTGAGAGAAACATCCTGCACTGCTGTTTGCAGAGTTTTAAGTGCTGGGCTGGGCTACTATTCTGCCTGTGTAATTGCCTGCATCTAATTGTTTTCACCTGCTAGCTCCAGCAGTATTCCCTGCTAGCTTCCTACTAAATCTGCTGCTTCCTTTTTCCTTTCTGTTTCTTCAGGGTGGAGCCGTGTGTAAACCAGCAGAAACACGCTCACAGTGGCTTACACGCGCGCGCACACATACTTACACGGTTCAGAATATGCTTATTCAGATTAAAACACGTGCACGCCCGTGCAGACAGTGTTAAACATCTCCCAACACGCTCCCACATGCTCAGTCTGTCTTACACGCGCGCACACTGCCTTACTCGTGCTTCATGGCGCTCGCACGTGCGCATACACGTCCAGCAAGAAACTTTGGTGTAGGCAACAGTGTAAACCTTCCATTTCTTGACTTTCTCATGCTTAGTTAGTGGCACACCTCTTTCCATGATATCTGTTTGACATCTGTCATGTAACTCTGACCTCCAATGAACTGCATTTCTTTCTACCATTCCCCCCTGTGATGTCACCTATCTCCTACTCTGTTCCTCCCCCTTCTGTAACTCTTACACTACTCAGACTGTGCTCATTTGCTATGTGACAGTGGAATTCAGTATCCTTACACTTATTTGCATCAGATTGCCTACTAATGCTTAGTTACATGTCTTAGACTCAGCTTCCCCCCTTAGCAACCACTACACGGTGGCCATGTTGGTTTTGGTCTGCTGGTCCCTGCATTGACATTCCATGTATTGCATAAAACCTACATTTGTAGGTTTAAAACCTTTGTTGTTATGTTTTATACAGCACAGCCCGCTTGTCTTGGGGGCTGCACTGGTTTAAACATCGGCAATTGCCGAAAAAAATATATATTTTTAATATATTTGCATCAGGTTACTTTGCCAATGGCCACATATTTGGCCATTGGCATGCTGCCTGACACATATGCACCCTTTATTTGGAGCTGACATGGCTCCATTACATTTTTTGCAGAAACGTACTAGTACATTTCTGCAGCTAAAACGGCTCTTACACGGGCTGTTCTGGGCTTCCTGGATCGCTAATCATCCTCATTTGCATGCTATTCGGCTGCAAGTGAAGTGATTAGCTTATCCACGCCCACTCCGTGTAAGAGCCGTTTTAGCTTGTCTCTTACACGGACTTTGAGCTGTTCCTGGATCGCGAAGGCTGCATGGAGTCTTACACTACTCTTAGACTCCGTGCAAGCCTTCATGAATCCGGCCCACTGACTGAGTCTTGATTTCCAGTCAAAATGTTTCAATTACTACTAACAATATTTCTAATACTACCCATATCTGTTGACATACAAATTGGAAAAGATCTTTGAATACATTATCAACATTTATAGACATTTCTGCTTCATAGTGCTGTAATAATATAGGCTAGAATTTAATTCATCTGTTTTTTGACAATGTCAGAGACCAAATTATTCAATTGTTGATATTGTAACCTTTGCTAATAAATAAAATAAATACATTTTTTATAAAACTCATTTTCCCTAATAAAGTTGTCATCAGTGCCAATGAGATCAATGAGCCTGACAAATCGCCCCTAATCATATCCTTTTCCATTTCATGAAGGGGAATGCTATTACAACATAAATACTTATTCATAAAGGTTTCTTTTATATATATCTTGGCACTGATGACAACTTTATTAGAAAAATTGAGTTTTTAAATTATCAAACTCAACAAACTAAAAATACATATACACAATTCGGATGTTAGTATCAGAAACAATTTTTTTTAATCATGTCAACATTTCTATACTGGAATGCTTGCAGAAATAGAAAACATGTGACAACTAATTTGAATAAGAAACAGATAAACCTTTTTAGAGACTCTCAGGCATATCATAATGGTACAGAGTATCCACTGCAGCATAAGACTACTAACTCAGCAAATTATAACAATGCTAATTGGTCTCCAGAAGTTATAAATGACAATGCTGAGCAAGATAAAATTCCATCATTATTTGGCATTGTCAATGACATTGGCTTTCCTTCATCACCTAAGCCATCTACTGTTCTGGATCAAGTTAATAGTAATACTATTGATGCTGATAAGGAGGTTCATGCTTTTCTGAGGTGGCCCAGGGAAAAATGCACATAAGAGCTATCTATGCAATGTATTTAGTAAAAAAATGTTTGGTCCATCCATTCATCCTTAACCCCTTTTTCCCGTTTTGCACATGGGATAGGGGTGTCACTTTCAACAGTGACAATCATCTCAAGCCAAGTTTACACCGCTGGGTGGCTAGTCCTGCTGCGGTAGTTCATTTGTACCACTCGCTCGCACACACACTCGCAGCTACATCCAAAAACTAAGATTACATCAGTTCAGGGTTTTGAACATGAATATATGTTTTTGTAACTTTGAAAAGGTGGAAAGTACACACATATATATATATATATATATATATATAGGTAGTTTTGTGTGCTATTGTGTACACACTGATGACACTGAAGTGGCGAAACCAGTCTGTGGAAATGTTGATCTACCATTAAAGTTTTGCACGCATCACTGCTTTGTATTTTTTATGTGCTGGAGTACTTGTGTTGTTGTTGTTGGTTTTCTCCGTGCACAGTTCACTTTGTGCACTGCTTTTTTGATGTGTGTGTGTGTGTGTGTGTGTGTGTGTGTGTGTGTGTGTGTGTGTGTGTGTGTGTGTGTGTGTGTGTGTGTATATATATATGTGTATATATATATATATATATATATATATATATATATATATATATATATATATATATATATATATATATATATATATATATATATATGTATATATATATATATATGTATATATATATATATATATATATATATATCACATCACATGTAAAAATAAATGAATGATTAAATGTGCCCCAAAACTTATGATGCTTGAAAGCATTACCATTGAAGTATTAGTAACAGTTCCACACAAAAATCAAATCAATCATCACATTATTATCCTACTAATAAAACATATTTAAAAGTATTAAAAACCACATATATAAAACATTTTTAATTTATTTATTTATTTATTTTACATTTGTTTACTAGGAAAGCCCGACTGGATACATTTCTTTTTTCAGCAGAGGCCCAGGGAGAAAAGCTACATGTTTACAACAGGACAACTGTACAAAATATCAAAACATTACAACAGAGAAGTAACACATAGATACACTGTAATGCATACAGCGTTTTTAATACATCAATTTTACATATACAGACTAAGGTTTATACACGTTTCCAATAATAGAGGATACTGATATGTCTATCTACCAAAAACTTTATGTATGTGCATAACTATGGAGAGATAACACGGGTAAATAATACTATATTATCAGGGAGAGATAATAATAAAGAGAAAATAGTCCAGTTGCTAATTGAGAAAATTTGCTGAAAGTTTTGTGGGCAGAGATTGAGTCAGACTAATTAATGTGAATGAAAGGATGGTGTGGAGAAAATAAGAAGACTAGGGAGGGCAGGACAGAGGAGTTAGATAGCAAGGGGGGGTTGCAAGAAGACACTCATAAGTTATCCAGGGTTGGTGCATAAGCATAGCTTTGTATTCAATAAATGAGATTTGAGTTTTTTTTAAACTGCAGAGTGTTTGTAGTTGTCCGTATATCCATCGGCAACAAGTTCCCAGATTTTGCCTATGCATGTAGAATAGAGGAAATCTCCAGCAGCATTGTTAGATTTGGTAACTTTTAAGAAGGGTTTATTATTTGAGCATAAAGACTGGCTACTACTGTAGGGTTGTAGAAGAGTTTGCAGAGCAGGGTTTTTTCAGGGTGATTTAGAAGAGTATGCGCCAAAGTAAGTTTGTTATAAGTTAAGAGCTGAGGTAGTTCTAGCCATTTTAGTAGTTTCAGTACAAGGCAATGTTGTGTTCTAAAGCTGCAGTGTGTTGCAAACTTTGCGATCTTATTATAACAGGTATCTAATTTTGCTAGGTTTGATTCTTTTAGGTTTATCAGAATAGGTGAGTCATATAGGAGTGCGGAGATCAGGTATGTTATTATAATGGTAGCCTTTGTGCTAATGGTTAGGTATTATCTATATCTGTAAAGAATACCAAGTTTTTTATTTACCTTCTTGCCTGTCTGGGCTATGTGAAGGTCAAATTTTATAGTGTTGTCAATAACAGCACCCAGAAGTGTAGGCTGGAAAACAGGAGAGATGGTAGTATTGTTTGTAGATGTGATCTTAAAACAGAGAGAGGGGATCTATAGTTCTAGTGGTTTGGAATATCATGAGTTTGGTCTTGTTGGGGTTTAGAATAAGTTGAACTTCAGAAAGCCATGTTTCAGCTCAGAGAAAGACTGCTGCGTTATTTGTTTTAACTGTTGGAGTGATGATGCAGTGCATATTAATGTAGAATCATCTGCATATTGGACTAGGGAGGCATGCGGAGTAGCAGTGTGTAATCTGTTAGTGAAAAGTGTGAAAAGGAGGGGATCTAGAATGGAATTTTGTGGTACACCTAGAGTAACGGGCAGTACATGAGATTTGTTGCCATTTTACAGCTTGCTGATGCCCTGTTAAGTAGTCTTTGAACCAAGTAAATGTGGATTGACTAAGGTTTTGCTCTAAGAGTATTTGTATAAGTTTATTATGACAGACCATATCAAATGCTTTAGATAGATCTAGAAAGATGGAGGATACTATTTTACCATTGTTCCTGTGTTGATTAATGATGTTTGTGAAACTCATTAGGGCAGAAGTAGTGCTGTGGTAGGGCCAAAATCCATGTTGAGTTTTTGATAGGTTGTTATCAAGGAGTTACTGCATAATTTGTGAGCGGATGCATCTTTCTAGAACTTTAGACTGGGGTTACAATATAGCTATTGGCATATAATTGGACAGTTCTAATGATTTCCCCCTTTGTGTAGCAGAATGATGTGTGAAAATTTCCAGATTGATGGTACCCTTTGTTTGAAGATGGAATGGTTTATTAAAATGGATACTGGGTAAGAGATGGCATCCATAGCCAGATTAAGATATTCAGTTAGTAGGTTATCAGCTGCTAGGGTTGTTGGTTTGAGTTTTTTCAGCAGTTTTTTAATTGTGTCTGCTTGTACAGGTTGGAAATCAAATATGCTGCTATCTGGGCTTGTGGGAATTTCTGTGAAGGTGGTGGAACAGTTATTATTTGTGAGGGCTAGTATGGACTCTGTGAAATACTTATTAAACTGCATTGCTATAGAGCATGAGTTGTTAGTGGTTATAGGGGTGGAGGTACTGGTGTTTCCAGATTGTAGGATTTTATTAATAGCAAACCAAAGGGTTGTTTTGATGTTTAGTTTGAATGTATTGGTAGTGATTAATCTTGTCCTATTTGATTTTTTTAGCTTTATTTCTAAGTTCTTGATATACATGTTTAGTCACTTGTGTTTTGCTTTTTTGCCACAGATTCCAGGCTTTATCTCTCTCTTTAAATAGTGATCTGGGTTCTTTTGTTAACCATGGGGCATAGTTGGCTTTTATTCTTATTGTTCTAGGGGGAGCTAGTCTATTCAGAATGTTCAGGAAAGTTAAGATGAAGTTTTCTATAACTTCCTCTAGGGGTAGATGTTTCAGTGGTTCTCAGTTACAGAGTTTAAGGATAAATATGAAATTTTGGGTGTTAAAGTTTTTTTTTGTTCCTAATCTCATGATAGCTGGTGAGTTTTGCTGGAATTATTTGCTGTCTCGGTAAAAAAGTTGGAAGATGATCACTGAGACTATCTGGAAGACAACCAGCATGTAAAGACAGAAAAGGTCTGTTGTTTTAATATCCAGTCAATGATGGATTGCCTATTTGATGTTTTATCAATTATAGTAGGGGCTTGTATGAGTTGGGTGAAGCCATGGGGGTTTATGTGATTTGAAGGGTTTTGTGAATTACAAGTATTCCAGTCTATGTTGAAGTCCCCCATGATAAATGTTTCCTTGGGAAGAGAGTTTGAGACCAGTAGAGGATGTGTTCTATGGTGGAGATATTGTTACCTGGAGGCATATAGGTTCCAACTACGTTTAAATATTTTTTGGAGTTGATCTTACGTTTTGTAAAGATTACTTCTGCATTATTGAAGTCAGGAGCATTTTGTTGTAGGATCTATAGAATAAGGTTACTTTTAAATAGAATGGCTATTCCCCCTCCTTTTTTGCCCTTTCTATATACCCTTTACATGCTGTAACCTGGAGGTAGAATTTCATTATTGTTAGTTTCTGATTTTAATCAGGTTTCAGTAATCAGAACGTTGTCAGAAGAGTAGTGGGTGAGAGTGGCGTGAAGCTGTTGGGTTTTGTTAATGATACTTCTAATGTTCAAATTTAATAATAGGAGGTCAAATCCTTTCTGAGAGAGGTTTAGTAAACTATGGCTGCCATATTGGGGTACTTGTTAGAATGGGTTGGTTTTGGGGCCAGGGTTGGATGGATATCTCCGCTAAGGGTTAGCTGTGAGACAATGTGTGATATGGTCTTGAGGAGTTTTACTATGGTTGTGTTATATTTCAGTGAGACAATGGGATTGTTTTGTTGTGGTATTATAGTATAGGTAATCTGACCAATATAAGTAATTCTGTAGATTGAGGGTGATATTTTAATATTTAAAGGTTTTATCTGTGGTGGATGGGGACAGTAAAGCCGCAGTGGTGCAGCGGTAGCATTGTCGCCTCACAGCAAGAGGTTCTCCTGTTCGATTCTCGGCTGGAGTGCCTTCTGTGTTGAGTCTGCATGTCCTCCCCACGGTCGAGTGGCATTCAAAAGATATGCGTAGGGAGTGCCTTCATTAAAGGTTGGGCATCGAGCTGGCACCTCGACACAGCATAAATCTACTGCCAATCATTAGCGGACCGGAGTTCCGCTGTGGCGACCCCTAACCAGGAAAAGCCGAAAGAACAACATCTGTGGTGAATAGGGAATTGGCATATTATAGGGGGTTGCTGACCCATTGGGACTAATGTGGTATGAGGTGAGGTTTGCTGCTATTGTTAGGAGAATTATTTCAGTAACATGGATGGGTATCATGTTGATTTATTTGAATGTTAGTGAATGTAATGATTTTTGTAAATGTATTGCTGTATTGATACAGTTGAGAGAGTTATATTAGTTATAAGTATTGCTATCTTGTTAGGGGTGACTAGTACTACGTAAAAGTGAAGTACTTTAGTTTGTTTGTTGGTTGGGTAATAGGGTTTGTGGGTGTGGCTAGTTTAAAATAAATTTGGGCATAGTGGGGGTGGGTTGGAAAAGGGGACAGGGTAGGTGAGCAGAGTGAGTCCGAGCACAGCAAGGGAGAACGGAATAGGTAGAGCAAGACCGTGGCATGCACTGAAAGAAAAATTATCAGATATCCAGGTTTGTTTTAACTCAGTTAACTCATTTTCCAATTCAGAGGAACTTTATTTAAAATGGTAAGGATTATTTCACTAGCTGGTGATTTGAGACTTTTATTAACAAAAGTTACAGAGTAATTACTGCTTAGCCAGGGTTTATTAGAGCATACATCAGTTACTATATCCTTTTTCAGCAGCTGGATTACATGAGTGTAATATTTTCTATGTGCTGCTTATATATATGGCTAAATATAAGTTTATTAGGTTAGGAAATAGCCAGGAGAACTTGCTTGAGCTGCCAACCCAGGCAATGTGCTCACTAGATACACTTTAAGCCTTTTAGAGATTTCTCTAGTTTAGATAAAATAAGAATCCCTTAACAGCTGACCTACACTATTTTCAGGTGGTGCTCCTTCTTGCCAGAGTATCTGTGAGGTCCCGGATGCTTGTTTGGAGTATGTGGCCACAATTAATGTGTTTCCTTTACCATATAGCTTTACCATATACCTCATAAGAATGCAATTTTAGAATGTAGGAAATTGATGATATTTCATTGAAATCCATTTGTTGGCATTTAAAAACAACTGCCACCAAAGTTCTCTATTTTACAACTCCAAGGACTACCCCAATTCTTTTCTGCCCACTCCAAAATAAAAAATGAAAAATAATGTGTGGAAAACCTGTGGATATGTTTATATAAAGCATTGTTGTTCTTACACTTATTGATTACGGTTATTCATAAATAAGTTCCATGACGTTCCACTCTGTTTTACCTTCATTGAAGGCTTCACTAGGGTTAATAACACCATTAGAGTTACAATTATAATAACCACTGGCTTTAATAAGTTGTTGATTAATTACCACACTATCTCCCACTAATATATGTCTACACTGATTACACTAGCCACATTGGTCGGTACATTACCTCGTACTAAAGTTGTCAGTATCTTCCAGATAATTCTTGAGGCACTTGCCTGTCTTGTAAATAATACAAAGTCTTTCACCCAACTTACGATTTAGTTCACCACTGATGGAGAATAGACTCCAGTTATTCTCAATAAAAGATCTAATAGCCACACTGTCAATATTATACATGGTCATAAAAGTTTTCCTGTAATCATGTCTGTGGTATCTTATGAATCCATGATTTCCTCTTTTGCACTGATGAATGAACAGTAAAAGACAGCTCTCCTTTTGTGACTAGCTCATCTAAAATAGGTTTCACAAAACTGGGGGGATATCCTCTTCTTAAAAACATGTCAGTTAACTAGTCACATTCAACACAAACTGACTTAACAGTTGCTTTCTTTTGATCTCTTAGGTGGTAGCAAGCATGGTGGAAAAGTGAATCGGAGTAGCTGAGTTTCATAAAGATGTTAGAAATAAAATTCTGACATACACAATCCTTTCTAATTTCAACATTATTTCTAAATCACTAATAAATTCCTAACTTGCCACATGTGTAAATTGTAAATAAAATCCATGGTTGAATTGCTGCAACTCAAAAATGATCAATTTTATCTTCATTATTAATCCATAAAATCAATATATTATTATGGTACTTTGTATAAAGACTCCATGACTTGGGAAATGGCCTATTAAACATGTATTTGTGCTCCCATTGTGCATAACAACATTGGCAAGTAAAGGAGCACAAGCAGCCACCATAGCCACACCAGTCTTTTGATGGAAAAGTTGTTCTTCAAAGTAAATAAAATTATTATGTAAGATGTATGTAACATAAACATGGTGTTGGCCTCACCAGAATTCATTTCTATGGTGTTACAAAGAAATTCATGGAACAACTCCAGACCTAACCTGTGGAGAATAACTGTGAATAAATCCTTAATGTTGACTGTAATGAAAGTTATACTATCATTATACTCAACAACCAACCCTAAGTTTTTTCAGAAAAATCCCAAGAACCCTTACACAAATGAGTAAGCATCCTAATTCCATCTTTTAATCTTAAATCCAAAAAATTCAGAATAGGATGTGGTTTTGATTTCCCAGCATCAGTGATAGGAAGCATTGGGGGAGTTACCATATCCTTGTGACTTTTTAGAATACCAAAAATAGTTGGAATCATTGGTTTATCAATCATTAAAAATGTTTATACATCCTCTTTTTATCTGACCCTGCATAAGCATGTCAAATAATTGAACATTGACTTTATTGTAAGCTGTATTGACCTCATTCCTAGAAACATCCTCATAAAGAAAACAATTAATTTTCTTAATGTAGTCACTTTTATTCATTATTACCACCCCCACCCCCACCCCCACCCCACCTCCTTATTGGATTTCATCAGTCTCAACTCAGTGTTACAACAAATACTGTGTAACAATTCCCATTCAGAATGTGACATGTTAAACCAGGAGTGCAAAGTTGGGTAAGTTAAAAGATACCTTATATCCAGTTCACATACCCTCTCAATAAACTGAAGTGTGGGATGTATTGTTGGATTAAAAATACTACATCACCTCATATTGTTAACCATTGCAGGTTGTTCACCATTATGGTTAAATATGAGACTGAAACTCAGCTTTCTGACAAAAGGCTTTACTCCATTGGGAACACCACTCTTCTAGCTGGAACAAAAGTAAAACCTCTAGCCAGTAAATTGGCATGATCTTGTCCAATACAGTAGTCACTTGCAAACTCTAAAATTACAGAATTGATTGGTGATAACTTTAAAGTGTCCATCCTCCACGCAATCAACAATTAACACAAAAGGAGTTAACATCTGGTTGCATTGGGGAAAGATCACCATCTCCTCTCTATGGTTACTGGCCCGGTTGATTGTTGAGAATACTGGTCCTCTGCCCTTGACCCAAAGTACTACTGCTCATCCTTTTGCTGATATATTCTGAATGCCTCAAAACAGGGTAATCTAAAGAGGTGACCTGATTGACCTTAGCAGTGTTATCCACCAAATTATCTAAGTTGGTATCATCAGTGTCAGGAATCAGATCAGAAGCCGGTCACTCAAAGACATCAAACTGAGAACGTGTATTGGATGAGATAGGGTAAGCTCTGCCCATAGAATAATCAAGACGATCCCTCTCCTACATTTTTTTCTTTTCTCATTTTTATCTCATTGCAGGCCATAATGACCTGCTTGAAAACATTATAGTATTTGTTGGAATAATTAAACTGAATAATAAATCTTTGGTAATAGACTTATCAAGACAGTTAATTTCATTAACTAATATGTCCATTGTACAATGATTATGTTTCACCAACATTTCCATTAGTTCACAGCCCTGCTGATCAAATAGTAACAATTCATGGTGTAAATCTGAACCACCTACAAACCTGGTGGAAATTTCCAAAAATGTAAACCCTTGGGTATGTGTTTCACTCACATACATTCTAAAAAAAAAGCATTTGTAGTTTCCCATATTTCAGCAACTTTTTCTCAAAATCAGCCAGCCACGTATTAAGTGATCCCTTCACTTTGGGTGCATCTTTCGGGAACATAATCCTTCTGTTAAACCATTCTTCAATGTTATAACATGCGTTTAATACCTCCATCTCTCTTAAATAAAATGCTCCCAGTTCATAGGTTCAGGACCATTAGAAATGACAGACAAATTTTTTTGCCAGAATTTCTGCCCTGTCAGAAGAGTCAGCTATCAAAATATCACACCCAGGCCATCCAAAATTAGTGGAACCTCCTCCAGCCAATTGTTGAGTAAGTTGTGTTAATTTGGGAATATTCCCTGTGATATGGGTAAAGTCTTCCATAGTAGGAGTGGGTACAAGACAAAACAAACTAAGAAACAAATTAAAAAAAAGAAGTCAAGATGAAAAGGTCAAACTGAAAATAGCACAAATACCTTGGGAGATGCAACAGCACACTACACAGTCCTTTAATAGGTAGCCAAATTGACAGTTAAGCACTTTCATTCCCTAAACATCAGGAACTTTCATCAGAACAAGTAAAACTTTACTATCCATGAAATTTAAAAACTCTTGACATCACATCATACGTAAAAATGAACCAAAGAATAAACATGCCCCAAAACGTATGATATTTGAAAGTGTTACCATTGAAATATTGCTAACAATTTCATACAAAAATCAAATAATTCATCCCATTATTCTTCTACTAATAAAAGATACCTAAAAATATAAAAAAAACCCACATACATAAAACAGCTTTTAATCTTTTACCCGATACCTCATAAGAACACAATTTTAGAATGCAGGAAGTTGATGACACATCAATGAGTCTCGGGATGTTGTTACCAATAAGAAACTATTACCACCCCAATTGTCTTTTTCTAGCCACCCACCCCAAAGACCACCACTATGTTTTTTTTAATCTCCAAGACTAAGAAAACATGAAGAAAGTGAGTAGAATTTAGTACTTGCCTTCTCACTGTTCTCTATACCTGTCTACCATGACCAAGACACCATTGATGTTTCTGTTAGATGATCTGAGCCTCAGTTAATCCTCTGGTAATAAAAAGTAGGGCTCTCATGTTGAGATTCATCTCTTTAAATATTATTTAGTATAAAAAGTAGAAAAGAATAGAAGGGAGATAGTATTGGAGTGGAAAAAAAGAACAATGGACAGTTATTGTTTTATTGTAAGGCATGAGGTTTATAAAGCACATTCTGATACAAAGGATAAAAAAGAAAGTGAAGTACATGGTCACTGAGATTCAAGTAGGAATAATGTCCTGGTGTTACATATTAAGTTAAATAACATTATGAAATCCAAGTCGCTGACTATGTATTGATAAAGGAAGAAAGAACACATAATGTTCATCGGTGTGGTTTATAGGGAAAAGAAGAAATTACATGTTTGGCATGTATCTTCCTGTAAATATGTGGCCAAGCCAGAATTGTTTGAAATAATGAAAAGTTATGCATGTTTGAACTGTGAAACGTTATTGGTAAGGAACTTAATTGCTGCCGGAGAAGCATACATTAAAAAAGAAAGATTTGTTAATAAGGAAAGACATTCTGCAGATGGGTAAACTTGAAATAATGAGTTATAAACAAATTGATTTTGTTCTTAGTCAAAATATTGTAAGAATGATTCTCAGATTATGGGGCTGTAATACAGCAAATAGAAGTGATTGATGAAGTAAGGGAGGAAAAAAAGATTTTCGAAAATGAATACAAAATTATATAGCCAAGATTGTATAGATGGAGTTAATATACTGCAGGGATATCATTTAAATATGGGATTTTTTAGTGGAATGTGGGTTCACCAGTTGATGTTTTTTTAAGATGAAACTAAAATAAAAAACACACTGAATTTAGATTCTAAGAAGAGGAAAGAAAGGGAGGTGCTGAATGGAATGCATAAGGAAATGATATTCTAAAGTTGGAAAGGAATGGTGAGAGATGGTTAATATAAATCATGACAGATTATTGGATTTTTATTGAACATAAAGGCATGATACTGAAGAAAAGAAGGAATAAGTATGTACTTTTTTAATGTTAAAGCAAAGAACAGGAAAGCAATTAATGAGTGAAATGGGCAAGGTGCTTAAAGGTCAGAAAGAAGTGAGTGGACGAGTTCAAGAGTTTGTCAAATCTATCTTTGGAGAAAATTTATGTTTAGTAGTTTTGGTGAACAGAAAAAGGACAGGGTGACAATGAATAAACTTAATGATATACTCTAAACACAAAATGAAAAACTATTCCTGGAATATGTCTGTCAGTTCATCTTAATAACATAACAGGAAAGATAAATGATAAGCAGATTCATTTCAGAATTTTGTATATAAATGCTACAGGTTTTAAATATAGATTAGACTAAAGGCTAACAGTTGTTAGCTAAAAGTAGATAGCAAACATTGTCCCATAGACCTGCATTTAATTCTTTCAGTTTCCACTTGCAAATCATATGACTCTGAACAATTCATTAAACCAGACTGTGTTCCTCAGTCAACCCTGAAAAGGGACACTCATGCCCAGTAAGCCTACCAAGTTAACAAATAAGTAACACACCCAAATAAAATACAGAAAACAGATGGAGTGCAGCATGTCTTGTATAAGAACTTACACACTGGCCAAAGACAGGTATTAGTACATTTTTTCCTTTCTGACTGATTAAGTGATAACTTTTAGTTATGTACTCACCATAACTTCAGATGTTTGGGATCCATCTCGCCTACATTCTGACTGATGGGTTCGGAGCCGATCCCTCGGCTCCGACTCGGCACGCTTATGCCAAAGAGCGAAGTCTCTTATTGGCTGAGCTTACTATATCCCAGGATGCACCACTACCAGTCCCCCAGATCTAGTTTGTCCGCATACATGCACACATGCACGCCCTGCTTATATAACATCGTCAGATGAAACAAGATAAAACAGTAGAACTCAAAACCGTTCAATCTCTTCTGATCTCCAAGGCAGGGGGAAGGAGGGTGGGTATTAGGAATGTAGGCGAGATGGATCCCAAACATCTGAAGTTATGATGAGTACATAACTAAAAGATGTTATGTGATCCTATCTCGCCTACATTCTGACTGATGGGACAGCGTCCCTAGCACCTGAATCCTGGGTGGCTCACTGGAAAACACTCCTGAGTACCGTGGAACCAAATGATGCTCGTCCTTTAGATGCCACATCCAATTTGTAGTGGGAAATGAAAGTGTGCGGATTGGACCAAGTAGCCGCAGCACAAATCTCCGATATAGCGAGCTTGGAATGAAAAGCTATAGAAGTAGCCATAGCTCTGGTAGAGTGAGCTTTGATAGATGTTGTAAGTTGCTTATTGAAGAAGAATAAGCCTGAGTTATGCAATCTCTAATCCATTTGGAAATAGTAGCTTTTGTGATGGTTTTACCCAATTTATTATCTGAGAAGGACACAAACAACTGGTCTGACTTACGAAGTTGCTGAGTCCTGTCTAAATAGAAGCGTAATTGCCTGTGAACATCCAATTTATGGAGAGTGTATTCTGCTTCATTGGAGAAATTTGGGAAGAAAACTGGTAGCTCTAGAGACTGTTGGAGACAAAGATTAGAACAGACCTTTGGGACAAAGGATGGATTAGGCCTAAGAGATACTCTGTCCTTGTGGAAAATCAAGTACGGTGGTTTAATGGACAGGGCTTGAAGCTCTGAAACTCTTCTTGCAGAAGTAATTGCAACTAAGAAGGCAGTTTTCCAAGACAGATATTTTAAGTCACATGTAGCAGCCGGTTCGAAAGGGGAAGATGTCAATGCACGAAGCACTAAATCTAGATCCCACGGAGGCGCAGGATGAAAAACTGGGGGTCTCAACAGACCCGCACCTTTAATGAAAGTTTTGCATAATCTGCTGCTCATCAATGGAGGATCCATGGACTCGTGAAATTTAGAGATTGCCGCTAGTTGGACTTTAATAGTAGAGACAGAAGATCCTTGATTAAATAGGGATGTTAAAAATTTCAAAACCTCTGGGATAGGAGCAGTGATAGGGTCTAAGCCCCTGAGTTGAGCCCAGATAGCAAACCTTTTCCACTTACTGAGGTACAATTTCTTAGTGGTGGGTTTGTGGGCCGAAGATAAAATGTGAATAACTTCCGGGTCTAATGTGTGACTCCTGACTAAAGTCGGAAGTGGAGGAGCCAAGCTGTCAACTTCAAAGATCGAAGGGACTGATGCTGTTGTCCCGACTGATGAATTAGCAGGTCCGGAATTAGGTCTAAAGTCCACGGATCATCCACCGCATGTTTCTTCAGGTAAGGAAACCATACCTGACGAGGCCAGTATGGGGCAATCAGTATCATTGTGGACCCCAATTGAGAAGCTTTTTGAATGACTTTGGAGAGAAGTGGGATCGGAGGAAAGGCATAAAGTAGCCCTGTTGGCCAAGGTTGTGCTAGAGCATCCATAGCTGGTACTCCCTGATGTGGAGTCAAGGAGAAGAACCTTTTGCACTTGGTGTTTAGTGGAGTTGCAAATAGGTCGCAGCACGGCGTCCCCCATCTCCGAAAAACCTGATCTGCTACTGTTTTGTTTAGGGACCACTCGTGAGGAGAGAGAATTGTCCTGCTTAATCTGTCTGCCAGTATATTTGATTTCCCGGAATGTGGGTCGCTACCAAGAAACGGCTGGTAGCTACCGCCCATTCCCACACCCTCATGGCCTCTCTGCAAAGGGGGTAAGATCTGGTCCCTCCTTGCTTGTTTAGGTACCAGACCACCGACATGTTGTCTGTGTGGATGGCGATTATGCCCTGAGGGAGAAACCTGTGTAAGGCCTGTAGGGAAAGAAGAACCGCCCTCATTTCCAATACATTGATGTGGAGAAGAGTTTCGTCCGGAAGCCAGGATCCCTGAACTAACCTGCCCAGACAATGCCCCCCCACCCTGTCTGGGAGGCATCTGTCGTCAGGGTGACCACTGGAGAGGGAAGAACAAAAGGACTTCCTTGATTTAGATTGGATGTCTGGAGCCACCAGCGAAGGTCCCGTTTGCATGTTTCTGTAATCATGATGGGATGATTGAGGGGAAGGTCCTGAAAGGACCATTGAGTCGACAATAGCCACTGAAGAATCCTCATGTGCAATCTTGCCAGAGGAACTAAAAGAACCGTGGCAGACATTGAACCTAAAACTTGTAGAACCATCCTGGCTGGGGCTTTGGATCTTGAAATCAGAGCTTGGACTTGGCCCTGTAAAGTTTGGATCCTTTCGGCAGGAAGAAAAATGTGCATCAATTTTGAGTCTATCTCTGCTCCTATGAACCTTATGCGCTGAGAGGGCAGCAAGACAGACTTTGACCAATTGAATGTAATCCCCAGGGTGGCACCCAGGGAGATGGTGGCTTTGAGGTTGTCCATTAGTAGATGCCTGGTGGTGGCAGTCAGGAGCCAGTCGTCCAGATAGGGAAACACTTGGAATCCAAGACTCCTCAGGTGAGCCGTCACTACTGCCAAACACTTGGTGAACACCCTGGGGGCTGTGGTGAGACCAAAGGGCAGTGCACAAAATTGGTAATGACTGACTCCCAGGCTGAAGCGCAGATACCTCCTGGACGCCTGATGTATCGGTATGTGATAATAGGCGTCCTTGAGGTCTATGGAGCACATCCAAACATCCTTCTCCAACAATGGGAGAATGGATTGTAACGTGACCATTGGGTTGTTGGATTTCGTGACGGATTGGTTCAGTCTGCTGAGATCCAATATTGGTCTCAGGTCCCCTGTCTTTTTTGGCACTAAAAAGAACCTGGAGTAATTTCCGGATCCGATCTGGTCTGTGGGGTCCGGTTGGATGACTCCTTTTTCTAGCAGCTTTAAAGCTTCTGCGGCTGCTATTTCCCTTTGACTGGGTGGTGGGTCCGGGATTTTTTTGGACGGTGGAGGTGAGTATGTGAATGGGATGGTGTAACCTCCGGCAATGATCCGAAGCACCCATCTGTCCTGAGTGATTGACTCCCAGGCTTTTAGGTGCTTGGCAAAATGACACCCGACTGGCTCCGGAGCAGCACAGCCGGGCAATCCCTCATGATGTGTGGGAGGCTGAAGAGCCACGAAAGGACTCGCGGTCTCCAGAATTGCGGGGCCCTCTGCCGCCTCTGGGACGGCGTCTCCCAGAAAAATTTCCCCGTCCTCTGCCTCTGGAAGGGGAATCTTCCTGCTGTTGGGGGAAAAACTTACGAGATTTACGGAACCACATCTTCCCCCCTCCTTTAGCCTTGGGGTAAGGCCGAAAGGGAGTGGAATAACGGGCACCCACGGCAGATAAAGTTTTTCCCTCTTGCTCACAGCGGGTAAGGGTGTCTTTAACCTTAGGTCCAAACAAAGAGGACCCATCAAAGGAGCGTCGTGAAGGAAGACTTGAAGGCCTCCGAACTGACACAAGCGGAGCCAGGCTTGTCTCCGTGAGCCACGCCTGTGCCTGCCGCTCTACCCGCCCCTTCGGCCGCATAGGAAATGAGCCTCATGGACGAGTTAGAAATTGGCCTAAGGATAGCCAACTGAGAGCTAACCGACTGGGCTAGCTGCTCAGGTAGGTTACCGAGAGGGAATCTGACAACTCCTTGACCAGATCCCTCTGAAGCCTGGTAAAATGTGCCAAATAATTCAGAGACCTTAAAGTAAAGGCCGCTGAAGTCAGGGTGCGCTTCCGTACCTGTCCATGCTCCTAGACTCCTTATTAGGAGGATGGACGGACGTTGAAGCCTCTGCCACGTCCTGTTGTGTAGCAGATGCCACCACCATGGCATCTACAGCCACGCCTTTAGTGAGGAACTCCTTCTCGGGTGGGGCAGACAAAATTTATTAGGACGAGAAGGGACTGGTTCCACGGTATCTGGATGTTCCCGCCCTCCGACAAACTAAATCCAGAAGCTCGTCGAAGGGCGGAGACACCCAGGAGGCGGAGGGCTGAGCCCCAAAGGCCTTGAGGAGCACTGACTCATCAGCAGAGGGGGAGGTTTGGATATCGAGCAGCCTCGTTGCATGATGATCTCTAAGATGTCTGCAAAAGAGACATCATCGGAGGACGACTTGGGACCCCTCTGCATCATCAAGATCAGTGTCCGATGTAATAGACTCGGGGAGTCCACGTGCTTCCTCTTGCACGATCTCTTCCTTGGGGTTCCTCGAAGACAACTCCGAAGAACCCTCAGGAGGAGGGGAACCCCAATGGGGGTAACCTCAGGCCCAGGGGCTCCGCTGCCTACGGACAGGGAACTGCCAAAGACCCAGTCTCCACGCCCAGGGAAGGTGCCGGTAAAGCCGGAGAGATGGCAAGAAGACTTGGCCAAGGCACTCCTCATGGCTCTGAAAGCCGGACCCCAGAATCCTGGGAGTGTCCGGTCCCGAGCCATGATAGCCACGGAAGTCCCGCAGCCGAAGCACCGAGAGGGAGGCTCGGAACCGAAAGCATAGGTCCCAAACATCACCCCGGGTCCAGCCGAAGAAGTCCGTGTACCAACCTCGGACCCGAAGGCCCGGGTTGGAGTAAGGGTCGGAGCCGACCCTAAGATCTCCACCGGCTCCAACAGCACCTGCTCCGACGGAGCCGAAGCAGTCGGAGGAGGAATGGCAATGGGGTGGGCCTGGGCTATCGGCTCGAAGCCAACTGGGTCGGAACGAAACAAATTTTTGGAAGACTGGGGACTGGAACAGTCTTTGGAGCACCCTGTCTATATCTGAATCCGACATCCTCGAAGACCGAGAGGAAACTGAACGGGTTCGAGATGGCCTCTCCAACGGCCCCAAAGGGCTAGGGGACCGGCTCCGAGGCGACTCGATGACTATCGGCGCCGAAGGAATACACACACTAGATTCCATCGGTGCCGAGGTGGACTTCGGCGCCGAGGAGGAAGTGTCTGAGTGGGCGACCCTTGTCGGCTCCGAGACCAGTGGAGCCGACGAAGGTGACCCGCCTCTCGATGCCCCAGCCATCGGCTCCGAAGCCAGAGGAGTCGAGACTGGTGGCATCGAGGCAGACCGTTCCACCCTCGGCTCCAAAGTCCTTGGAGCCGAAGGAGAGGCCTGCCTATGTCTTTTGGCGGTCGGATCCGACGGACTGGTCGGAACCGACGCCCTTTTCTTTTTAGCCGGAGAAGGAGAGGATGCCAAGGCTTCTTCAAAAGAAGGTTTTATTAACCCCTTAAGAATCAGTTTATTTTTCCTCTCCTGGAGGACCCTTGAGGAAAAAGCGTGACACACGCTGCATGACTCCTGTAAGTGTTTTGCACCCAAACAATGCACACAGAGCGAGTGATCGTCTGTGATAGACATTTTGAAATTGCATTTGGTGCATTTTTTGAAGCCCGAAGGCCTAGGATTTTGAGACATTATGGCAAAAAAAAATTTCAGTAATCTTTGACAGAAAAATACAATATCCACTGACTTTCTGTTTACTGACACTACCTAATAATAGGCTTACAGTTATCGCTTAAAAGCGTTGCAAATAACAAGGGTACTTTGAAACCCTGTAAGGTTTTAGGAGGGTCGACTGACCGGGAAGGCCCTAAGATGAAGGAGGCCTAAACCAAACTCAACCCAATCACACAACAAGTCTTTCACAAACTCCAAACACACACAAAAGTGAAGGATAGCCGTTAAAACAGCTTTTTATGACAAGAACAGCAAAAAAAACTGACAGAAAAAGTTAGTAATTTACTACTCAGCTCAGCCAGCTCGAGACCACGTCTTCGCAGGTTAGCGGCAAACGAGATCTGGGGGACTGGTAGTGGTGCATCCTGGGATATAGTAAGCTCAGCCAATAAGAGACTTCGCTCTTTGGCATAAGCGTGCCGAGTCGGAGCCGAGGGATCGGCTCCGAACCCATCAGTCAGAATGTAGGCGAGATAGGATCACATAACATCACTGGTTTAAGAAAATGCTTTATGCTGGATTGATGAAGTTTATCAAGAAAGGAGATAGTAAGAATATAAAAAAATGAAGATAATACTGATCAACATCAACACTGGTTATAAAACAATAGCCACTGTGGTTTAAGAAAGATTAAACAAACTAATTGCATATCCTTTTGAGAAGGAAATAGTTGTGGTTGCAAAGAATAAATGATAAAACAGGGGAGCATGTAAGACCTCCAATAACAGTTTTTCAAAATTAGGAATGAACTTTGGAGTAAAAAAAATGTAGTAATGGAGAAAAGGAGAACTCTGGAAAAGATGAAGAAAGTAAAGCAAATGTGGAACAGCTCTTATATAATGTCAGCTGACAGGAAGGTCATGTTAATTGAAGCAGATTTGTTGACTTTAGGCACATATTTTAGTGGCATTTATTGCGTTCCAGAAGCTTCTGAGAAAGAAGAGTTGGAAATATATTCTACAGTGATATGGTGGCATAACTGACTCTGTTAATAGATGTGACTTATGTAGAAAAGTTGAAAAGGGGGGTGTCCATATGACGCAATAACGGGTTTTCTTCACATCATATTGAGTTTTCTTTGTAGCAAAAAGAAAAAAAAAATCAATGCAAGAAGTGTGCGATTTTGTTAACTGTGTACTGCAGGAAAGTATAAATACATGTGGGAGAAGTGGAGAGCAATGAGAAATGAAGGTGAGTAGAATTAGAGATTATATGAGAAAAGTACTATAAAGAAAAAATATTGAAGCTGAAATAAGATCAATGTTTCATGAAGAAGAAAGACTTATAAAAACAAAGAGTAGTTATGAAGAGAATAACTGGAGTACTTTGAAAGATGGTTATCAGAAAGTTATTAGGGTAAAATAGCAAATGATAAGAATAGAGGGAAGACAATTTGATTTGTTTAGGAGGATGCTTCATTTAATGGTTCCAGAGAAAAACTTAAAGAAATATAAAATATTAGAAGAAAGCATCTGCAGTAATGAAAAATGGGATAAGACAGATGAAGCAACAGATCACACGTTTATGGGATGAGAGAGAGAGAGAGAATAAGGAAAGTGTGGCAAATGCTTGCTTGAAAATTGGGGATATAGGAATTCACCACAGTCACAAAAGGAACTATTTGTTTTGCTTATTATGACAAAAGGATATGCTAAAGGAAGAATTAATGTGAAAGTTACATGCATTGTTTGGAAAATATGGGTAGAGAGGTGTAGCTTGAATTTTTAACATAAGAAATGGAAAACAAAAAGATTATTAAGCGAGGAAAAAAATTAAAATTGATTACTTATAAAATGTGCTTAAATTCAAATGCTGTTAGTTTTAGATTGCAAAAGAAGTTGGTGAATAATTATATATTATTTTATGAATACACCTGGGATTCCGGATACTGGCTAAGGCTCTTACTGCCCCTATAGTGCCTTTTTTAGGCAATGTTCAAATGACAAATTCACCACTGTAAGAGGAACAGGTAAGCAAAAACTGAGGGTAATGCTACTCAATGCTAGAACTCTAAATCTCAAAATGCACTCCCTCAAGGCACTCCTTAAAATGGAGAACATCGATATCTGTGCAGTGGCTGAGATCTGGTTCAAGGCTACAGAGAGCACCCCTGCATTACCAGGCTGTAACTCATACCACACTTTTCGGCCACCTAACCTGGACTGGAACACCAAAGGCGGAGGTGTGTCCATATTCATTAAGGATATCCACACCTCCAGGCTAGTTGCTCAGCATAATGCATCCAAGGTTATCCAAGTGCAACTAACTCTGGCCAAAACTGCAATCCAAATTGTAGATTGCTACAGATCTCCCAACATGCCCCAGGATTCCCATTCCTCTTTTCTTGATATACTGGAAAATATTAGGGTTCAACCAAACACCCTAATAATGGGCAATTTCAACTACCCCACCATCAACTGGGAAAACTACTCATGTACCAACTCCTTCAATTAATGCTTTCTGGAATTCATAAATTCCAATGCCCTGGATCAACTTTTCCACACCCCCACCAGGGGCAACAATATCCTAGACCTAGTCATTACCAACATGAGTGACCAGTGTTCCACACCTAAAGTCAACTCCTCATTGGTCAGATCCGAACATAAGCTAATCACCCTAGATATCCATATCCTGCCCCCACCCCCCATTAAGGAAATTATGGTAAAACATTTCTCCAAAGCCAACTTCATGCTTCTTAAGACAGAAGTGGCGAACTTCATGACACCCATGCAGATGGGCAATACAGTTATGACTGCTGAATACTACACAGATGCACTCTATAAAGCACTTACACAAGTTCATGGATTGTGCTATCCCAAACAGAACCAAGACGCTATCCTCCAAAAAAAGGAAGCCAATCTGGTGGTCCCCTGCCATAAACAAACTCTGCAACAGAAGGAAGAAACTGTTGCAAAAGAGAGTAAAATCCCATGAGTGGAGGAGTTCCCTGGTCAGACTCAGTAAGAAGTTAAGATCCCTTATAAGATCCTCCAAAGCTAGCTACAAAAACAAAATTGCCACTCCACAAAGCATTCTATAGCTATGTCAAGAATCTCAATGGCAACACCCAGATCTGCTCTGAGTTACAACACAACGGCATAAAAATTACAGAACCAACATATAGTCAATGTCCTGGCAGATAGGTTCAGTGCTAACTTTACCCCCCTATCACCTACTAAAGGGCCCATAACTATATAGGAAGAATGCAGAGTCCCTGTAATCACAACTATGCAGGTAAAAGCTGCACTCTCTAAAGCCAAAAACATCCCAGGCTACATTTTACATGCACTTCAGAACAAACTGGCTCCTCACCTAAGTACCATGTTCAATCATAGTCTCACATCAGGCTTTGTGCCCACTGAATGGCACACAGCAACAGATATCCCACTCCACAAAGGGGAAGCCACCACTGATCCTGGGAACTATCGCCCTATTAGCATGACGAGCCTGGTCTGTAAGGCCATGGAACGTATCATCATGGAACTCATAAACAAAGACATTGGTAACCTCCAAACTCTGGACCCCACCAGTTCGGATTTGTGAAAGGCAGATCATGCCTCCTGAACCTGATCGATTTCTTTGAGGCAGTCACCAAAGCTGTAGACGAGGGTAAGATGGTTCACACAGCCTATATTGACCTCGCCAAGGCTTTCAACACCATCCCCCATTCTGGAATTGTAGCTAAACTCACTAAGCTAGGTATAAATCCCTACGTCACAAGATGGGTTGCCAATTGGCTCACTGACAGAACAATCTAATCCAAGGTACCAATAGACTAGAAGCCAGCCGGAACTCTTTTAAAATCCAATTTAATATAGGCACAATATTGCCTATATTAAATTGGATTTTAAAAGAGTTCTGGCTGGCTTCTAGTCTATTTGTACCTTGGATTAGATTATTGGTTTTATTTTGGTACCTTTTGGCTGTTTTTTGGAGCTCACTGACAGAACCCACACTGTAAAAGTTGCAGACTCCAAATCTGACTTCAAACCAGTAAGTGGAGTACCACAGGGTTCAGTCCTGGGACCTCTCCTGTTTGGTATCTACTTCTCTGAAGTACAGGCTAACACAGAAGGCCTTTGGCTAATGAAGTTTGCAGATGACTGCAAACTAGGAGTCATAGTTGAATCCCCAAATGATGTGGACATCCTACAGAAGGGCCTCACTGAGACAGATGCCTGGTGTCAGAGCCATGGCCTCAAGCTCAATGCCAAAAACTGCATTGTCATCCCCTTTGGTACCCATGAACTACCATACAGTCTACTTAACGCTGAATGTGTGATAAGAGACCTGGGTACCCAGGTGGACAGTAGTCTCTCCTTTAATAATCACATCACCACAATAGTCATGAAATCCTTCTACATGGCACAGCTCATCACAAAAGGGTTCTTATCTAGGAAAAAAGAGATCATTGTTCCCCTCTACTAAACACTCATTAGACCCATTATAGAGTACAATGTCCCTTTTGGAATTTACCTCACAAGACATCTGCAGCAGCTGGAAAGGCCACAGAAGTACCTCACAAAGAGGATTACTGGCCTCAAACAGATGCCCTACACTGACCATCTCAAAAAACTCCAGCTTTACTCCATAGCATATCGCCTAATCCGAGGTGATCTCCGCCTAACATATAAAGCTATGTGAAACCCTGAGCTGTTGGACATGCTACACCTAAAGAAATCCCAATCCCTCTGAGCTACATGCTCTAGGGACCTAAACCTTCTCACCACAATAAACAAGACATGCTGGAGGGATAGATTCCTGTCCCAGAGACTTCCCATACTCTGGATTAAGCTATCCATCTATGTCAAGCAAAGTTCCTCATTACCACTCTTCAAGAAAAATCTTGATAAGTGGTTGCGAAATTGGAAATGCACCCCAGGGATCACTTCTGTGGCTCTGCTCAACAGGGACACAGGAAAATAACTTTCTTGGGTGTAGTAAACCAGGGAACCTTGTTGGCTAGGCTTACTTAGGCCCTTGGGCCGATAGCCTAGTACCTACCTATGAATCTATGTTGAAGAAATATGGGCTAGGATTCATAAACTTTTAAACAGGAAGAAACCAACCAGTTGACCACGGCAGATAATATCCACAAAAAATACAAATTTATTGTAAAAGCAATTTCTGTAGATAATCACATTCGGGTCTACTGTAAAAGACCGAAAATCCACTTGTTCGAAAACGAACAGTGGATTCTCAGTTACGCGAAAGTGCACTTTCACGAACTTTGGTTCAACGAACCGTAAAGGAACACAGGTGCCGAATCGCAAGGGAATTTACGTGTTTCCCCACTGTACTGCGATCTCGGAGTTGGTATATTTAAGTAGGGGGTGTGTGGGAGGCACAGCCCCCCACATGGGGGGGTGCAAGGGGGCTTTCCCCCTGCAAAAACAATGTGTTTCTGTTCTTTATCAGTTAATTGAACTGATGTTCGCAGAAGTGCACATTCGCATAACAGTGGGTCTACTGTTTATTTTTGAATAAGTGAGTTTTTGAATATATACAGTAGACCCTCGCTTTCACACCCTTTCAAAATGGGCGCTTCATGAAATCTAAAAGCAAATAGTAAAAACAGCCTTATAAATACAAATAAAAACTACCACCTCAAGTCACGTGACTTGAGCAGTGGCTTTAAAGGTACTTCATTTAATCTCATTCACTGTCTGCTTGTAATTCCAAAATCCATTCCATTTCTAAGCATTCTGTTTTAGTCCTAACATCACCCTTTCTAGTATTACAGTTTAATAATTCCAAAACAAAAAATTTAAAAAACATGATTATTATAATTTTCAAGTTGGGACGTGCTTATGCAGTGCATTACGAACATCTTTCTTCTTAATATCATTCAAATGCTCTTGAATTTAAAGCTCCAGTTCATCTTTTCACCATAGTAGAAGTTATAATGAACACAGATACGCAAGACTGCAACTTCTACAGTCTGCATAGAAATTAAAATTATATCTTTTACCAGAGGTCGGATATATATAAAAATCACGTGTATGAAAATGTTTACACATTTTGCAATTCATACATGCATAAGTGCCTTGCCTTTCAAAATTATATACAGTCTTGCTCAATGGTTTATAGCAAAGTAATTTCTTTAACGTCTTGTTATTATTAAAACAAAAGCTTGGTGCATCTCCTAATATTTCATTATATCTATCATTTGAAAATAATACATGCCAGATTTTCTTAATGACATTGCAAACTAGCAGAACATTGCTTGAATATGTAACGCCCATTCTGAGTAGAATACTTTTTGTTAGTCGTATTACACATCATAGTTTTGGCCTCAGCTCGTACAGAAAAAAATGGTTTAGCAGTGCTATCTCTATGTGCAAGCACCATTACATGCTGAATCAGTTTCACTTTCACTATTGTCGCTCTGCCTACAATCATTTTTAAGACCACTAATAGAATCCATAAATACATAATCATTGGCACTTAAACAGGCATGCCTATAAAATTGGCCTTTTAATTTTTAAGTGACAGAGTAATATTTAAAAAATGTACCTGGTGTTTAGTGTTTCTCTTCCAGTATTGTAGGCTTTGTTCATTCATCTTAAAGAAGCTGAAAGGTATGGGAGCCCTCCCACACACACACACGCACACACACACACACACACACACACACACACACACACACACACACACACACACACACACACACACACACTCAGCTGATTGCACTCATGGATTTACCCATTCACGTATACACAGACATGCACATACACAATCACACAGACACAAATGGACATGTACACTTACTCTGATCCCCTAACTAATTCACTTACTTTGACCTCTAAGGTACATATTTACGCAAACACACACACACACACACACACACACACACACACACACACACACACACACACACACACACACACACACACCTACCCTGAGGTGGCTCATATCCCTTTAAACATGCATACTTGAGACCACACAAATACGCACATAAAATAAGACACACACCGGACAAATACCTTTCTGCAGATATTTACCTGATCTTACCTTTTACACGGTCTTCCCCATTGACTATATTGAGGGAATGCAGCATTTCAGCCATGTTCATTAACCCAGCCAGCCATGCTAATTTACACTGCTGAATGATACTTTGAATTATTTGGCTGTGTAACTCCCCTAATTGGAGGCATTTCCAATCCAGACTAAATGCAGCTTCTGAAGTGATTGTATTGATCGTGCAAAGTCACTGCGGTGGGCATGTTTCTGAATCAATGGGCTACCACCAGCAGTTTGTCTCCCATGTTAGGGATTACTACTGACAGTAACCCTTTGTGACTCCGAGTCATAATGTTGCAAAGATGACTGAAATACTTTTGTTGATAAATAGCCCACACACTTTTTGAAAGTGTCATGAGATCTTTACATCCACCAGAGACAACCCTATCTCAGGGAGACGAGACCTAAATTTAACATATAATCAAAAGAATAGTACCTCAATGTCTGTATTACAATATGGAACCAGATACCTGGTGTGGTCATAGAACCTGCAACATTTTGATCTTCCAGCTTGAGGATACACCCTTGGAAATGAACTTGGCCAGATAGAAGGATTTCCTGACTTTGTTGGAAACATGATAAAATAAGAGAGAACTAACCACATAAGTACCCACGTCTCTTACGACAAAGTCTGCCTGAAGAGTAGTACTATTTATAATGTATGAGGTAGGAGCCTATGTTTTAGATATAATATGCAGTCCTGGATTTTATGTTTATTACACTGCATGGGTATCAATTGAATTAATAATTTTGTAAGCTGTGCTCATTGCAAAGTAACCATGGCATTTTATGTAGAATGTGTGTACATTGCAGCAACATGCAATCATTGTATTGTGTTACAGTGCCAGGATTTTATATTGCACTTTTTGTTGTTCTGCTCCGACTGACTATCTCATCCACTGCCATGCTCACGTCATTGTGGCCATAATCCAGACAGTCAGTGGGGGTGATGGGGACTTAAGCTCTATTCAGTTTTCCATTGTGCATGCTCTTTTAATTTTTTAAGTGATGAATATACAATGGACACAGCAAGAGGATGTTACTGGCTTCTGTAGATGAAATTAACCTATAAGCAATCCTGCCTCCCAATTGCAAATGCTTTCCATATTGTCTCCAGTTTCAACCAACTTTCTTGACAGGATGCAAGCTCTAGAGGCACACGGCCGTAATTGCCCCATTATGTCTTTCACTCCCTGGGCAGCTCCTCTCATTCCTGGGCCGCTAATAAAACCCAGGGTGTCTGATTTACTTGTTTATTTATTTAATTATTTACATTTGTTGACTTGGTTAGTCCCACTAGGTTTATGGCCTATTTTGAGTGGAGACCCACAGCCAGTGCTCCATCCCTTTGTGCCACAAAGTTGGTCTGCAGAACTAGTATACGGTTTATCTATTTACAGTCATATAACATTTTGTTGGAATTGTGATTATCTACAATGATATCGTAAGGCTACATACAACAAATCTTCTATGTTTGTTCATTTTTAGCAATGTTGTAATAGCTTATGTTGTTTGTGGAAAGATTTGGAATGCATCATATGTTGTGTGTGTGTGTATGTGTGCGTGTGTATGTCTGTCTGTGTACAAATTTTCTTTTGTCACTTATAGCTTTTGAAAGAAAATAAAGCTAACTCGGGAACCTTTTGCAATAACAGAAATTTTGAAGAATCTGTATCTGAAGAGGAATATGCAGTATTTTAATTATGTACACAACGATGCTTCATTTATCAAAAGTAATACATAAAACACATTGTACTGTTCATGCATTTATTCCTGATTGTGACATATAGAACATTGCCAACCAAGACACCCCAAAACAAATATAAACACATTATTACTAAATGTTCATTATTTAATTGTCACATAAAAGCATTCTTACCCAAACAACTGAAACTGCAGAAAAAAAAAACATTGATACTTAATAAAAGCAAGGTGACAACCTTGAAATGAGCCATCAAATGTAAACTTTAAGGACAAACCACTGAAAAATAGATGTTATCATTAAATCTGAGACTATCTCTTAATAAAGATGATGCAAGAGCAATGTATACTATGCTTCATAGATGTTAAATATATAAAAAAGTAGGACAAATTACAAATCCAAAGTAAAAAAAATTCATCAGGACCTGGTCATTTGCGCCCATAGAGCATTCCATACATTGCTTAATGACAGTATAATTAGTCCATTAAATGGCTTTCTATACATCTCTCTTAAAGGTACTGTTGACTATGGTCGGAAAACAGTAGGCAGTATACAGTAGAGAGATAGAAAACTGGTAAAAATGTGTAATGCTTTTCAGCCTAACTTTGTCAGTATGTAAATTATTGGAAAAACAAGTAAATCAGAAGTATCCCAGAATAGTCAAACAGTATCTCATGCTAAACAAATTAAATGAACTTTTTTATGATGCAAGTAGTCTAACATTATGTATGCAATTACTCACAGAAGTTACCATAGATCTGAGTACAGACTGACAGGTTATTGTTTAATATACAATGACAGGTCATTTACATTCAAAAACGTGCACACTGATTGGTCAGCCTAACCAATTTGCCCATTGTAAATCGAGCATATACCAAAAGAAAAAAGTCTGAAACAGTCCAGTCGTCTGGACTTTCTTCTATTAATATATACTACAGACCTTTCCAGTTTTCTTGAGTTTTAAAAAAAATAAATAAACTTTGAAATCCAGGCATTCAGAGGTATAAGAGAAACAGGACAGAGAAAATACAAGGAAAATCAGGTACATTATGCTAAACTAAAGACACGTACCCGATTATCCTTGTATTTTTTACCTTTCTCTCTCATACCTCTGAACTGTCCTGATTTCAAATTTTATTTAAAAAAAAACAAAAAAAAAAAACAATGAAGATCTTCCTTTCTCTGTTGCTTCCTTTCCGAAGCACTGATGTACTGCGTAAGCATGGAAATGTAAGTCTCATAACCATGCTCAGTACATAAAGAAAGCCCCAGAATAATGGGGGGGAAAAGCAGAAGAAACCATGGCACCATTACACAAAGACATTATTTAAGAAAAGTAAGTCATTTTTCTCTTAAATAATGTCACTGCATAATAGTAATAACCCGTGGTTGGGTGTGGGAAATGCTGGATCGTTCACCTGTTGCAGCTTCTCTTTCTTTGCACCAGACATTTTTTAAGTGTTCAGCCATGGGTTATTGCTGTAGAACATGATTGAAAGCTTCTTAAGAAATTAACTTAGATGTGAACTTGTACAAATGGAATGGAATTAGGTAGGATTGGTATAAAGGATTATAAAGTAGAATGGTAAGGTTCAAAATGATTGGAGCTGTTTCAATAGATTAAATGTTGCATGTTTAAAATGCAAGCAAACACTGAAAATTGAGCTATTTAATTTGCAGGTGATATTCAACTTAGATTTTTATTTTGGACACCAGTTCTGGATAATATTTAGTACAATATGTTAGTCATATAACTAAATGCTAATGTGTTGTTATACATATGAGGATTGCTATGTTATTCAGGTCACTAGCAGAATGGAAGGCTGTAGGTACAGGGAATATACTTCTGAGCAAGTCAAACAGTCAAAATCAATAGCACTGTTTAAACCAGTCATGATGGCATATGTGCAGCTGTTGGCCTGAAGCCACTTCTGTGCTATTGACTGATGACACTCTTGTTTTTTCAGATCTTAACACAGTTTTGTGACACACCTATAGTCACTAGGGGATGCTGATGAAACATTTAATTGACCCTTGCTTTGCATTTCTCTCTGAGACAATGTAAAATATACTTTCTGTTTGCATATCAGACAGTTAACTGAAAATTAATTTTACAAATACTGTATAACGTTTCCTGTAATTTTGTTGATTTCAACATTCAGTAATTTGATTAAAGGAGTAAATGGATACATTTCTCCTACACACCAGGGCAGGCAAGCTTCTTTGAAAATGTAACTCTGTTTTCAAACCCAGGTTTTTCACCAACTGTTCCAGATCCTTTCTGTACACTTGAGAAGGCAGCATGTACAATGAGAGCTACATGCAGTCAGTGCACCAAACAGCATTATGAAGAAACACAAAGGCTTGAAACATTCTGCATTATTGTATATTATACCATACACATAAGGAGATAACAGAAGAAAGCATTAATCTCCTAGGTATATGTCAAAATCTGCACAACACACATTCCTTCATGTCTAGTTGTACTTATAAAATTGTCTCTTTTTTCAAACTAAAATTTCAGAAAATGCATGCGTGATAATTTGTCTTAGAAATGTTCTTCCACCTAATTGACGGATGTCATCATTTTGATAAAAAGATGAAGCCTGAAACAATACAGAAAATTATAGTTTTGTTATTCTATTTTATTGTTTTATTATTTGTTGGGGGGGGGGGGGCAGGTCATATTTCACCCGAAAATGGCCTTCTGAGATTCAGATATATTTCCTTTATAAATTTAAGAAATCAGTTTTCAGAATGCAGAATACATAAGTAAATATGCAGATTTAGGCCTGAACTTGCCTAAGTAAATGTTTCATATAGGTTCATGGGTAAGTAATAGATTAGCTGCCCTTGTGGATCATTTTAAGCATGGCCAATTTTCCTTAGTGAGAATCAAACCTTGTACCACTTGTCTTTGAGATAAACTCCTTAAACATTACGCCAACCCCCTACTACAAAAAGAATATATTTTCTCTTTGTTTGTAAAACTGTAAATACTGATTAGTCATGCCAACTTTTTATTCTGTTTTGTTCTGTCCTGTCTCTTCATTTAAGCAATTGTGCATGTCATGGTAAGTATTACTGTGCAATAGCATTACTTCTGTGGTGAATCAGCATATTAGACAAAGCTAATGAATCAATTCCACTACTTCTATCTAATTAGTCAGTCAGTCACTTATTATTTGTTTACCAGGACTGAATTGGTCCTAAACCCTTTTCAGCCATGGCCTAGGTGCATAAGCACAATTTTTACATTACAACATGGTATATAACAGCATGAAAATTACATTAATGTCAGTAAGCGTTTGTTACAGACAAATTAAAAAAAAACATACACAAATACAGAGAAAACATTTTGCTTAGGCACTATTAGAATTATAAAATTAAATTATATTATTAGTTCTCATTTGGGATTCAAACCCAAAACCTCTACATACCATGGTGCTGTCACTCCTAATAAACCAACATCAGTCTTTGACACATAGGTGTTGAATTTTCCCTAAACAGTTTTATCCTTTCTCCTAGGAAACCCCCAGAATGGTGATTAGGGTGAAAATTATAAACACACACACACACACACACACACACACACATGCAATTACAGGGAAATCCCTCTGCATAGGTACTGTTAAAATCACAGAAGTAAATGAATAATATTAGCTGAGAGCTGAGGTGTCAAATCCAAGACCTGTATCATGCCATGCTGGTGTTACTGCTGCTGAACTAACAAGAGCCTCTGGACAGATAGGTGTTGAGTTTTCCCTTAAGGTCCTTATTATTTCAGCTAGGAACCCCAAGCATGGTGATTAAGGTCAAATTACAAGCACACTCACATACAGAGAAAGTCCTCTGCTTAAGGACTGTTAAAATAGAAGTGAAAGGTTAATATTGGCCATACCTCTCAGCTTTCCACATTTTTGCAGAATGTCCAGATTTTATAATCATATTTTGGTCTGTTTCTCATAAAATTGTGGTTTTCTGGTAAATCAATATCAGTTCATTGAGGATTGAAGTCAGAAAATAATGATAGACATTTGAGTTTCAGACTGCATACCCTTCAAAAATTCATGTTAGTGTAAAACCTAGTATCCTATCAAATTCTTAAGTTTATAAGAGCAATATTTAAAAATTGTCCTCTATTATTTGTGGCTTTGTTCAGATTTCTTGCTCTAAGAGGTTGACAGGTATGTTATTGGCTCAGATTTGGGATTTAAACCTTTTGATACTGATCCTTATAGTGTTCAAATTTTAAGATTATTTTAGCATCTGATAATCTAACTTGTAGAGAGACTATATTCATAAAGCTATATATTTTAAAAACATGAGTTCGCTGGAATATGATAATAAATAGTTTCATAATTTGTAAATCAGTGAGTATGCATTTTAGTTCGGGAACATATTACAAACATTGCTTTATTCGGGTATATGAATTACGTTTTATATTATAGAGAGGAATATTTACATTGACAGTTATAATTTTATAAATACTTGTTCACTATTACAGACACTACTGTAAGATGCACAAATATATGTAGAAGATTTCGGGATTTTAGGTAGAATATTACTATAAATGGCCAATACCACAGTGATGCAAGTAAAGGGTGCAGTTGTGTTTAAGTATACTTATAATATCAGATATTCAAAGAGTGGTTGCCATAACAGTAAATCATAACATTTAGGTAATATTCTGCTTACCTGGCCTTCACCCCTATCAGAGTTCCATCAGCAGTCTTGCATTCCCTATGAAGGCCTTAGCTGATCCCACTGAAGCATTCCAGAGTACCTCTATAAATGCCCAAGTCACTCATACTTAGCCAGCATTGCTACATGCCACCTTCTCTCTTGGAGCCCCTTACTCCCCACAGAGAATTGTGATGATAGCAAGCCATCCTAATCATGAGATTTGTTTATAAAATAATAGTAAAAGAAATAAAAAGTTACTGAATAACAGTTATAAATTCCTTTGTACAAATATTCACTGGGGATGGATAGATGGACAGATCTTTACTGTTGCAGTGAGCACTTCTTGAATATCTGCTGTTATGCTTAGTATGTTAACACACAACTCTGCTATCTTCTTTAGAGGGAATCACTGTAAATCATACACTATAAGTAGCTTCCCAAGCAGTACTATCAAACTCAAGAGAAGTGAATAGTTGCATTATCTTCCATAGTGCACCAATGCCAAAACCTACCCTACCTGTAGACTGTGTCTCCAACTTACAGTGGTTTGAGAAAGTGTGCAGTACAGACAATGTGACTGTTTCTAAAATATCTTGCACAAAAAAATTCTGAAATTTGCTTCTAATGTTGCTATTGCCACAATGGAATTTGTTTTTATTATACCTTGTAAAATCCAATTATGTTTGTCATAACACCAGTCATTTAGATATAGTCTGTTTACTGGCATGAATGAAACAATTGGGTGATCATTCTTTCTGATTGTGTTTTTGATTTTTTTTTTGTTTTTGTTATTCTACCATGATATCTATGCTGTTTTTTGCATCCACCAAATGTAAATGATGTTATTCCTCATTTTCATAGTTTGCATAATGGACTGGTAGTTGAAGAGATAGGTTAATAGATACTGCTGGTACTACTTTAGACATGAAATAATGCTTAGTTTTGAATAAGACTGTCTCAGTATGGAACCTCAAGTCAGGTAATATACACGAGGCCTTGTAATTCTGAAATGCTCTTGCTAGATGAAAGAGAGTTTACTGGAGAGGTATTTTAAGTTGGCATTCTCTGCAGGTTCAAATTAAGATTAAACCAGAATTAGAAGAAGATTCTAGTGTAAGGATAAATGACCTGTAATCAATGCCTTTGATTTTGGCATTTCAGTAGCTGTCATTGATCTCAATTTCTGAAAAGCATTTGATACTATTCCATAATTAACTATTCTGAGCAGTTTAATTTCTTTTTGATGTTAATACCCTGTAAAGAGGCATAGATAGGAAACTGATTAAGCCTTAGATCTAAATAGATTATGGTTTTGGATTTATAATTCACTTCAGAGATGGGTGATGCAAGGCTTGATATGGCCTTGTTTTAGTTAATATCTTCATGTCAACAATACTAAGTCCTAACCATGGGTTTGCTATGAATAACTTTATATTACTTAACTGATGTCTAATTATACAGTCCTAAAGTATCTAAGATCTTTGGAGGTCACTGCTGAAAACTATGACACTCGTAACGTCAGAGGCAGAACAATACACCCCCAAAATGGGGGCAAGTTTCCACAATTGCAAACTAGATAGATAGATAGACAGACAGACAGACAGACAGATAGATAGACAGACAGACAGACAGACATATAGATAGATATACAGACAGATAGACAGACAGACAGACAGACATACAGACAGATAGATAGATAGATAGATAGATAGATAGATAGATAGATAGATAGATAGATAGATAGATAGATAGATAGATAGACAGACAGACAGATAGATAGACAGACAGACAGACAGACAGACAGACAGATAGATAGATAGATAGATAGATAGATAGATAGATAGATAGATAGATAGATAGACAGACAGATAGATAGACAGACAGACAGACAGATAGATAGACAGACAGACAGATAGATAAGACAGACAGATAGATAGATAGATAGATAGATAGATAGATAGATAGATAGATAGATAGATAGATAGATAGATAGATGATAGAACAGTAGCAGTCATCTTCTTGCTCTTCTCTGAGTCTAACCACCATTGCAAATTTCTGGTGACCTTCCAGTGATGACCTTCTAAGTGTTGATCAACTGCTTGCTGACAAACAGAAGGTTTCCTCTTAACCACGCTTGGTTATCTAATTATGCTGAAGATTTAAAAACTGGTGCTTTAGTAATGAATGTTATAGACCACCAAAATATACAAAATGAATTAGACACACTGCCAGTAATAACTGCATATAGTTTTATACCAAACAAAATCCTAGCTATGTAGTTTGGCAAAAAAAAAACATTTATTTTCTTCATTGACTAAATGATTCCATACTGGTTTATATATTACAAGTTAGAAACTTAGGGGTGATAATTGATAACAACTTTGTTTCTATTGTAAATGCAGTAGTTAGAAAGTGTTTCTGTTCCATAACAACAATACTGTAGAATGTCTTAGAAGAAATCCAAGACTCCACAGCTAACAGCAGAGATTTTATTATAGAACTGGTCTATATGACAAAAACACAGTGCAAAATTCAATACCAAAAGTTAAGTGCTTTCACCTAACCACTGTCAGGCTTCTTCAGAACAAATAACAGTACATGAATAATGATTTAAATACAACCAGCAGCATGTGTATAACCAATAAAAATAAGCATCAATGAGCCATTCCCCTCCCACTTTTAAAAACATATTCGCTTAATGCTGTCCTCAAAACTTTCTCCAATTCATTAAACTTGTATTTTTATGAAAATATAAAAACCTATCAAAATGAATTCCAATTAAACAATATAAAATGCATAAAGTATTAATATGTATTTTATAATATTATAGATTAATAGTTCTATAACTTGGACGATCTCAACCTGAGGACACTGCTAATACTAATGTAATCATTTAAGCCCGGGGGGGTTTCCTGAAGCCAGCTTAATTTGCCAGAATAACTCCCTGTATTCTAGTCTGGCTTCCCAATTCCCCCCCATGGGCATCATTGACTACCTGTTCTATAACCATAAATTTAAACCTAAAATTTAAGCATTCCTTAGAATGCTTGAAAAGTGCACTGGTTTCCCTTCCTTTTGAGATGTCATGCATAAGCTTATACACCCTCCTTCTCAGGTTTCTTTCCATCTTTCCAACATAAAAACTACCACATGTTTCACATGTCACTAGGTAAACCACCCCATAAGTGTTACAATTAAAATGTCCCAAACACTTCAGTAGGTAATTCCTAGATGCTATATACACCTCATCTTTATCCATAATATACCTGGATTGATTGGAAGTCCCACATTTAAATGTACCTAATTTCTTATTTCTTACTCTATCATCTCCAGGATCCACCCTTTCAAACATTTCTTTCAAATGTACACCCCTTCTTCTAATGAATTTCGGTGCATCAGGTATAAAACTTTTTGTTTCTTCATTAACCATCAAAATCTCCCAATTCTTCTTAATAATTTTTTCTACTTCCATTGAGGTAGTTGAATAAGTGTGTATAAAAGCAGTATCATATTCCACCCGTGTTGCGCATTGCTTTACCTCTGTGGAAATACTTTTCCCTAACAGGGGACTATACTTAACATCTCAGTCTCTAGTCACCTCTTTAATTAAATTATTCACAAGACTTACCAGATATTTTCTTTGTACAAAAAGTTTCTTAATAAATCCCCCTTCCTTGGAAAACCCAGTAAAATCACTACACATTCTTGAGGCCCTAATCAACTGCCCCTTCACAATTCCCTTCTTTTGAAATTGCATATGCCAAGATTGGATATTATTTAAATGGCCATTTATTGCAAGAAGCATTGGATAAAAATCTTTATAATTTTTTGCATGTAGAAAAACCATGTATCCCAATTGTGTTTGGAATTTCCAAGACACATAAAAATATTGAAAATCCCACACATTAGGCCAATAGTGGTGGGTGTGGGGCTATTACAAAACCTATGGCTATATTTGTGGACTATAATTTAAAAGAATTGGTAGGGTCTTTGAAACACATTACAAAAGACTTTTTGGATTTTTTAAAGAACATTTCTGGTGATAAATTTAGTAAAACAGTATATTTGGTCACAATCGATGTGGTGAAATTGTTCCCCAACATTCTACACAGTACAGGGCTGGAATGGTTTCAAGAGATGCTGATAGAGGCTAAATATTTGAAGGCAGATGTCGTGAACTTGATACTAAAATTTATGGAAGTAATACTCAAAATCAACTATGTTTATTTCAATGGTGAATATTATAAGCAAAAACAAGGCATTGCAATGGGAGTGGCGTGTGCTCCCTTGTACGCCAATCTGGTATTATACTATTGGGAAAGAAAATTCATTATGGAAACTGAGTGGTTTCAAAATATTGTTTTTTATACATGTTTTTTTTAGACGACATTTGCTTGTTTTGGCAGGAGGCATTAGATGAATTGACATTTTTGTCCTATATTGACAGCACAACAGATTTTCTAAGATTTACCCACACCTCATCTTTGGAGAAAATTTATTATTTGGATGTAACTTTGCACAAGGATTTTGTTAACAACTGTTTTCAATCTAGAATATTCTGGAAACACACATTTTCAAATTCCTACTTACATTAAGATAGTGGTCACCCACAATTTCAAAAGAAGAGAATTGTGAAGGGGCAGTTGATTAGGACCTCAAGAATGTGTAGTGATTTCACTGGGTTTTCCAATTGAAGTGGAATTTATTAAGAAACTTTTTGTACAAAGAAAATATCTGGTAAGTCTTGTGAATAATTTAATTAAAGAGGTGACTAGAGACTGAGATGTTAAGTATAGTCCCCTGTTAGGGAAAGGTATTTCCACAGAGGTAAAACAATGCACAACACGGGTGGAATATGATGCTGCTTTTATACACACTTATTCAACTACCTCAATGTAAGTAGAAAAAATTATTAAAAAGCATTGGAGGATTTTGCCAGTTAATAAAGAAACAAAAAGTTTTATACCTGATACACCAAAATTCATTAGAAAAAGGGATATGAATTTGAAAGAAATGTTTGAAAGGGTGGACCCTGGAGATGACAGAGTAAGAAATAAGAAATTAGGTACATTTAAATGTGGGACTTGCCATCAATCCAGGTATATTATGGATAAAGATGAGGTGTATATAGCATCTAGGAATTACCTATTGAAGTGTTTGGGACATTTTAATTGTAACACTTATGGGGTGGTTTACCTAGTGACATGTGAAACATGTGGTAGTTTTTATGTTGGAAAGACAGAAAGAAACCTGAGAAGGAGGATGTATGAGCATATGCATGACATCTCAAAAGGAAAGGAAACCAGTGCACTTTTCAAGCATTCTAAGGAATGCTTAAATTTTAGGTTTAAATTTATCATTATAGAACAGGTAGTCAATGATGCCCGTGGGAGGAATTGGAAAGCCAGACTAGAATACAGGGAGTTGTTCTGGCAAATTAAGCTGGATTCAGAAAACCCCCCCAGGCGTAAATGATTACATTAGTATTAGCAGTGTCCTCAGGTTGAGGTCGGTCAAGTTATAGAACTACTAATCTATAATATTATAAAATACATATTAATTCTTTATGCATTTTATATTGTTTAATTGGAATTAATTTTGATAGGTTTTATATTTTCATAAAAATACAAGTTTAATGAATTGGAGAAAGTTTTGAGGGCAGCATTAAGTGAATATGTTTTTAAAAGTGGGAGGGTAATGGCTCATTGATGCTTATTTTTTATTGGTTATACACATGCTGCTGGTTGTATTTAAATCATTATTCATGTACTGTTATTTGTTCTGAAGAAGCCTGACAGTGGTTAGGTGAATGTGCTTAACTTTTGGTATTGAATTTTGTACTGTGTTTTTGTCGTACAGACCAGTTCTGTAAGAAAATCTCTGATGTTAGCTGTGGAGTCTTGGATTTCTTATAATACTGTAGAATGTGTCACCTAGATGCCACTCTGTCCTATTACCTTTGTACACAACGATACATTCTTATAATACTGTGCACTGTCTGGATGTACATTGTTAAACACATCAACAGGCTTGAGAAATCTGATGGCCTGTTTTGTGCTGACCTGGAGATTAGGTTTATGTCTTATACATACATGAATATGAGAAAAAGTTTACTAATAGAAGTTGAGAATTGCAGCACTCTTATTAAATGAGTTTACTTTATAAGTAGTCATCGCATATAAATTGCCAGTCACAGTAAGGTCATCCAAGAGCTTATAGTCCTTTAAACAATTGCTTGACATTCTTTGGGGGGGACTAATTCATACAAACTACTAGTAGTGAAATATAGACACTCAGGTAACCTCATTTTTTTATGAAACACTTGAAACACTGAAAGGCTTACTAGGCAAAAGAAGGGAGAGGGGAAAAGGAAAAAGCTCTAAACTTGAAATCAAAAACAGCAGATCTGGTCCACTCACTTTTAGCTTAGCATGTAAAATTTATTCACATGTATTGCATAAACTTAAAAGGACTGGAAATTTGTTTATGCAAATATGAAAGATTCACTAACAAAAAACAAAATACGTGCGAGAATTAACCAAACAACAAAGATAAATGATAGTCCCAATCTGACACCTCAAGTCTTTAAAAACTGACAATTTCTTTTTTTATATAAAAAGCATCAGAATAAGCGCTTTTGTCTCGTAACAAGAGACTTCATCAGATGAACATCTATTCTCAGTGTGGACATTATATACCTTACCGAGTACCCTCCCATTACAATAATCCAATTAAAAACACACAAAGTGATTACATAGTTGATTTCTTTAAAAACCCTTTTTGTGGCCACAGTGGTGCAGCGGTTAGCATTGCTGCCTCACAGCAAGAGGTTCTCCAGTAAGATCCTCAGCTGGGGTGCCTTCTGTGCAGAGTCTGCATGCCTTCCCTGTGGTCGTGTGGGTTTCCTCCGGGTGCTCCGGTTTCCTCCCATATCCCAAAGACATGCTGTATATGGATTGGACACTCTAAATTGGCCCAAGGTGTGAGTGCATGCATGTGTGTGCGCCTTCTGTGGAAGGTTGGGCGCCAGACTAGCAACTTGACACCATAAAACTCCACTGCCAATCATGAGCAGACAGGTGATCCACTGTGGTGACCCCTAACCGGGAAAAGCCGAAAGAAGAAGAAGAAGTTGTCAACCAAAATTCCTTGAGCAGTACGCTCCATAATGTGTCACCAACCAAAACTATAAAATCTGTTATTAAAAAGCAAATCGACTTGGTAAGGTATATAATGTCCATAATGAGAATAGATGTTCATCTGGTGAAGTCTCTTGTTATGAGACAAAAGCACTTATTCTGAGGATTTTTATATAATAAAATAAATTGTCATTTTTTTAAAGCTTTGGGGTGTCGGATTGGGACTATCTTTTATCTTTGCTGCCTATATATGAAGGATTAACAGCTTTTGCCCCATGTATTATTTACATACAATTAGGTAAGAAGCAAAAAAAATTATTCACATAAACAGGGCAACGATATCTGAAAAATAAATGTCAAATAAATACTAAGTAATAAGTATTCCTACTTTCATCATAAAAGAAAAAAGTGAGGTTGGTTGGAGATGGAAAATGCAGAGTAATGAAAAAGGACTGGGAAAAGAAAAAGGTAACTAAACATAATACATATCACTCATTTCCAAAAAATATATAAGAATAGAATTCATATTTAAGGAATATATCAAATAATGTCATTTAATAAATACAAAGAATTGTTAAACCATGAAATATTTTCTAGTCTAGATTTTTAGAAAAAGCTGAGTATGCCCTTTAGTACAGGTTTTGCCACTGGCTTAAACAACATCTTTAGACTTTTAAAAATGACCTACACTTTGAATTTAGATTGTCAAGCCTCAGGACACTTAGAGAAGTTGATTATGTATAGTTACTGACATCCTCGGTGCAAAGAATTTCTGGATTAACATCAGTAGCGTATATAACTTACATCGTCAATGATTCAGCAAAAACATTAAGTAGCCAGTTCTACAGATTCCATTAACTTTCCCTGATCTCCCTTTACTTTACTTTCTTCCCTACTGTTTCAAAGGAAACTAAAAAAGTCATGCCACCTCAGAATAGTGAGTCATATCACTAAGCTCTGATGTAAAGAAGTAATGGCTTCCAGAAAGGGCACCAAAGATTTAGTATACATCCTGTGTTGTTTTATTAAGGTTTTTGTCAGGTTGCATTATATTATTGTTCACTCTTTTTTCCCTCAGGCATTACACTAGACAGCTTCACCTCAAGGCCTTTTTCCTCACTGTGTGTGAGAAACTTGTGAAAGCACTTGCATTTTCAGAAGATAAAATGCACAAAATAGACTTTTTACTTAATAGTTTATATTTAAACTTCATTTAATGGCTAGTTTTACTGAAAACAGTAAGTTTTAAATAAAGAAATATAACATCAAAATAGGAGCTGACAAGAAGGTTACTACCCTCTAAGCTCATGCATGTTGGAAGTCCTTTCAGAAATTTCTATGGTGGGTGGCTGAACACTGAAGCTTGCTGTTCTGAGAGTGAGATGCATTATGATCTCTGAAGGCTTTTCCTTCAAAAGGAAGACAATTATCTCCTTGAGATTAGTACACAAATCTATCATAGGTTCACAGGTATATAGTAGGCTAATGACCACCAGTACCTTTATAAGCTTAACAGCACAGCTCAACCCAATTGCATCCTCTGCTAACATATGCATCTTAATGGTGGGGTATGTTAGTTAGAAGGGGTGTGTTAGGAGGTTGCTAAAATGTTATATGGGGGGTACGTTAGTTAGGGAAAGGTTTATTGTTGGCCTTTGTTTATAAGAGACACGAGGACAAGCCCAGGGATGAATTTTTGACAACCCATACTGTGTTATTAAATGAATGTTTACTGTTGGGTTCTGTCTATATGAAACATGGAGGCCAGTCCGGGAATGAATTTCAATTTCCCATCCAGTGGTCAAAGTTACATTGGAATAGGGTTACAGATGGACTCTGTTTCACATGGATGGGGATTCTATTCCAGAGCATGGGATCCTTTGAGTCACACCATCTGTCGCAACAGCATGTTCTATTAATATTGCAAGCAAAGTTCAGATTGCTGGATCTAATGTTTCTGATGCTGCATGTTTTGCAGATGTGCAAAAGCTCAGTCAGGGCTGGATCTAAGAATGTTTTACATGCCAAGCACAGATCACCTCTCAACAACCTGTAAGAGACAGTATAAAGACAGGCCTCTAGGTAAAACGTATAGAACAATGTGTTAGTACCCTGGATTCTCTTGGTGAGGAACCTCTGTGGGCATTCCAATTGTTGCATATGCCAAGTCAATTACATGCCAAAGAGAGCATTGTACTCAATGATGAGCCTGACAAGGGATGAGTAGAGTGGTACTATAACTTCCTTGGATCTGGATGCCATACACTTACTTATAAATTGGGTGATGTAGAATGATTTTCTTACTACCATGGCTACGTGTTGGTCAAAGGCCAGATTAATGTATACATATTTTCCCAGACCTCTAACTGTTGGGTCAACTCTTAGGGTGTATTATCAATGGAGTAAATTGCCTAGGTAAATATTTTCCCAAAAGTCACTATAATGCACTTCTTTGCACTCAGTTTTAATCTCTGGCTTTGGCACCAGTCATTTGCCTGTATTTGACCCTCTTGCAGGATGTTAATGCTATTGGGGAGTTTATAATAGCTCCCAATTTGCAGTCACCTGTGAACTTGGTGAGCCAGTGGGCCTTGACATTAGCCTTGACCTCCAAGAAGTAGATGCCAAACAGGAGTGGGCCCAGCATGGAGCCCTGTAGTACTCCACTTGTGACAAGCCTCTTGGTGGAAGTGATTTCACCAGTCCTGACTTCTTGGGTCCTATCTGTGAGCCAGCTGGCAATACACTCAGTTGTATAGGGATTTACGCTGAGTTCAGTGGGTTTATTTACAATACCTGAGTGGGGTATTGTTTTGAATGCCTTAACCATTTCTCTGTAGGCAGTATGCACCATTTTCCCTTTATCCATTTTCTTTGTTAACTTCTCAAAGAAGTCTACCAGGTTAAGTAGGTATGACCTTCCTTTGACTAAACCAGACTGGGATGGGTTCACTGTCTGTAGGTTGCCAATGCCTTTGTTGATCATTTCCATGATAATTTGTTCAATGGCTTGGCATATTAGACTAGTCAGACTAATGGGTCTGGAGTTTCTGGGGTTGACTGAAGGTTCACCCTTGTGAAAGGGGATAACAGTTGTTGTCTTCCTTGAGATTAGTACACAACTATATCCTTGAGATTAATACACAAATCTATCCCTGAAAGGTATGATGGGATTCTTTTTCTGCTGTGTCCATAAGTGTGTCTCTAAGTTTAAACCGGGCAAGTAGCTCCTCAAATATTCATTTATTATTCTGAGATCATTTTAACCTAACAATAATAGCAAATAATAGTAGTTTTGGAGATTACAGAGCAGGGTAGAAAGACTGGCTACAGTGTTACAGTTACTGGAAATATGGATTGGTGACCACTCAAAAGAAGGGATGGTAAACACTTTAAGCTGAGGTTTTTCTCTGAAAGTTACTCAGGTATGAAGAAGCTTGGTGGAAGTTAGAAGATAGGGAGTAATCTCTACAGGAGGGATGGCGAATATTGTTTGATGAAACTTTATGCAGAATATCAATTAACTGAATCTTAAGAAAGATATGATTGTTGGAGTTTGGCCTTGGTCTAGTGGGTTTATTGATCATTTGGTCAAAACCAAAGTAGTCTAAATTTCCTAGACTTTCATTTCTTTATGACCTTAATAGGTTGACAGTCAAATCACACAGGAAAATTGACTGTTTTATATGTTACCGCCTTTAACAGTGCATGCAGAAGGGTGGAAAACCTATTTAGTCTTGTCAGAAACAAACTACGGTTAGGACAGTTTTTTTTATGTGAGTGCGTGTGTGTGTGTGTGTGTGTGTGTGTGTGTGTGTGTGTGTGTGTGTGTGTGTGTGTGTGTGTGTGTGTGTGTGTGTGTGTGTGTGTGTGTGTGTGTGTGTGTGTGTGTGTGTGTGTGTGTGTGTGTGTGTGTGTGTGTGTGTGTGTGTGTATGTGTGTGTGTGTAAATAACAGAGAGATGTCATCTATAAACCTGTTAAGGATATGGTAATTCTGTAAAAGAACACATAATTAGGTTCAGATTTAAGAGGTTATTCCCACCTACTCTGCTCCTTAGCTTAGCACTGAATATATATTGATAGGCAAGGGAAAGATAATGTAAGTTAGGTATGCTAGCACTGATCCAAGATATTCAGTAATGGCTAGTAAATCAAGTCTGAAATACTATCTGTATTGAGCTGACAAACTCTGATGCCTTGGAAGGGAGGGATGTTCCCTAAGGTGAAATTTTTTTGTACAGGTTGAGAAAACATGAGTATGGCTCTTCATCACCACACTGTAGGAGCAGGAGGATTACAGTGTTATAGAAAGATGGGATCTAAGATATGTGGCTAATTTTGGTGTCATTTTTTAAAGGATTGACATAAGGTGATATAACATAGACAAATATGTATAAGAATTATGTTTGAATGGGCTTGAGTATTTGGGCAGTTATAGATACAAGATGATGATGGTTATTGTAAGATGGTGGTCTCAATATTAATAGCAGTTTCTTAAAGACTCTGTAGGACAGATATCAATGCAGTGCAGGAGTGATAGTAGTAGAATGCTGTAAGGAACATTTTTTTATGAGCAGTACTGGACTCTTATTGGCAAAGGTACTGATTTTCCTATGTTTTGAGTAGTACTGGCAACTCATGAAATTTGGAATTGCAGACCAGAGCACTCATTCATTATTATGTATATTTCTTCTTATGTTTACTACTACTAAAACTAACAGTTTGCTTTATACCGGGTGCTGTACTTAGATTTCTTTTTTTATTTTGCTGCATTTATAATGCCAGCTCCAGTGGCATAGAGGTATATTTCCCTGACTATGACCTAAATGATGTATGTTTAATTAGCAGCTTGGGTGTCTGTTGGAGGTGATATGCAGAGGATGGGCATGCCCATCATTGGGGTGAGGTGGGGCATACTGGGATTGCTCAATGCTACAATCGTTCAGTGGAGGAGTGGTGATGCTAAGGTCCCGTAACATGTGTGTGTGTGTGTGTGTGTGTGTGTGTGTGTGTGTGTGTGTGTGTGTGTCTGGCTGGCCAATCAGCCTGCAGCAGAAAAAAGGATATGCTTAATATTGTTTTAAATTGCTCCTACTTAGACAAAATCTCTGCATGGACCAGCACATAGATAGGACTAAAAGAGAGTGAGTAGCAGTTATATATGATGCATAATGTTTGCAAATGTGAACGTTAATATTGTTTGATTACTTTTATGTAAGTTTGCCTACATCACATATGATAATTCAATAAAGATGATTAAAAAAAGTGAATGACAGAAAGCTGGAAAAGGTCTACAGCTGGACTATATTGAGACATGTGTTCTACATGCAGTTAAAAAGCTGTTTTATTAGTGAAGCCTTCTGCATGTAAACAAAATCAGTCTTTAGGAAAAGATACAAAGTTTGATAGGTTTTGCCTTACTATAAAATGGGACTGTTAAAAACAGCTACTATAATATTAAATAATTAAATGGCAGAGATGGTATCTTAGAGAGACTAGTCATTTGTGAAATTTAACATCAAGCACATTGGTTTAAAGATGAGTAAAAAAAAGGCAAAAGACTCAGATGGTTCTAAGCTGCAAGAGTTGAAAATCAACTATAGTTTATAAGCAAATAACTATACAAGACCTTTTCTAGTGTAGTGGGGAATAAAATTGTAGGTAACCATGGAACCAAAGCTGTTGTTTGATAACAGTATTGGGATGCTATGGACTCAGCTGTCTTTTATCTGACCAGTTTTTGGTATGCATCATAGATAAATGTCAAGAAGCAAATTTGCTGTGAAAGATGATAATGAATATGAGGATCTTATGCAAACCTGGACAGCTACTTGCTTGAAAATGGTGAAGTGATTTGCTTGTGTGGATGGTGTGAACTCAGACTTATGAACTCTAAGCTTGGTAATGTTTTTTGTATGTGTCGGAGTTACTGGTAGTGTATACTCTGAGCTCCTTCAACAGCATAGCTGTGGAGATGTTTTCCATCTTAGCCAAATCATTGCCCCCCACGTTCCCCGTAGTATTCAAGGGTACAGTGTAAGACTGCCACCGAGTTTTAAGAATGATATGACCATAAACAGTCCTGCATCCCTTAGCTGGCACTTCCTGTTAGGACCTGCAGTCTGCAGGAAAAATAAATGGTGCATGTAACCCCATAAGACACATGCCCTCTACTCCTATTGTGGGGAGCAATAGCAGTACATGCACCCTAAGGTATAGATGAGTAGGCATTGCCCCATCACTTACCTCTCGCCCAAGCTGGATCTTCTTGTGCTTGGCCGTTATTTGAACTTGGGTTATCTAGGTCATAGTCAGGATCTGCCTATGAGTTTTGTAGATTTAAAGGACGAATTAAAAAACAGTTGCCAGATTTTTCTGTATGGGACCAACACACGGTTACATGACAATACAGGTGTGTAGCATTCATGGGGGGCATTGCTTTACAGCAGACACCCTGGCTGTAAAATATTGTTGTCTGGTGCTATGGTAGATTCAGCAATATACACAAATGAGCAAAACGCTTTCCAGAAGAACTACTACTGATATTGTATACAGAGAGTCATGAGATAGAGGCAGCACAGACCTGACCGTGGGGTTGTATTTTTCACTCAGTCTGGTCCAAAAATCACTAAAGTAAGAGTTGGGACCAACGCAGATCACTTTCCTCCTAAAACTAACCCTATGAACTATCCAATGTTCTTCCACCAATAAGCTATAAAATGCCCTCAGGACACAGGACTCATGTAGTTCTGTCGAAGGCAGTTTTGGTGAAAGAAAAAAAAAAGACAAAAGCAGCTCACCAAAACCACCTGCAGTGGACATTTAAAGAAATGTTTTTGTAAGGAGCAAGCCCCCCTGCACCCCACATGTGCACAGCCCCTGGAATTATATATACCAATTCCAAAGTCACACAACAGTGGAGGAAAAAGGCTATCTCCACTGTCAATAATGAAAGTGGTTTTGGAAAACTGTTTTCATTTTATTTGCTTTTGCTAAAACCATCTTCAACAAGTTGACATGCCACCCCAGAACACATATGCCTCCTGTGGGCTTTGCAGTCCCTAGATCCGTAGGTATATAAGGGAAATTCTGACCACAGAGGGACTAAGTATGTGTCACAATCCAGCTGTTGTGTTTTCCTGTGCCCTGTCAAGAAAAAATAACCCTGGAACCACTAGTGGCAACAGCTGAAGAAGTAAACAGCTAGCCAGCCTCACTATATCAAGTGCATGCAAATGGCATTAGTGAAAGCATACAGAAGAGCACCTGTTTCAGAGTAGGAACATGGTTATCAAATGGCTGAGGTAGCCTTACAGTTTTGCTCAAGCCTACAAAATGTGCCTTTGCAGCAAAACAGGAAGTACTATCAAGAAATAATGGTACATATGACGTACAAAAACTGCTAAGTCTTGGAGGAATATGTATTGTTGCAAACTCTGTGAGTCATGTTTATGCTGCTGGTGACTCAGGCTTCTTTTGGTATAGGGAAACTCAGATGTTCTTTTATCCTGTACTATCTCTGAGGATTCTAATTTTCCATTCTAACAGGTTTGTCCTTCCCTGAAATAAGAGGCTATAATGGCGACTCAGTTATGAAGGAACTCTACCTCTAGTAATGTATTGTACAGTTTTTTACCTTGAATTAAGATTAACTAAAATAGATTAGTAAAGTGCAAAATCTAGTAATGTAAGCCTCACTGCCTCCACAGCCTTGTGTTCTGTACCAGAATCACAAAATAGTTGAGAGAGAGAAGACTAGAACCATGTGAATTTCACAGGCTTTTTTCACAGACTTTATCTTGATTATCTTCTTTGTTTTCAAAACATCAGTTATCTAGTCTAGTTGGTCAGCTATTTTAACAAACATTTTTTGCATATTTTGCAAAATCTGCATTATGCATTTGCTTGCAGCAAGAAGCCCCCCAAATCATACAATTTAGTTCTAAATAGGACATACTAAGAAAGCAGCACTCAGTCCAGAAATAAGTTACTACTGGGTGATTACGATTTAATACAATCATCATATAATTATTAAACAATCACAGACAAACAAGCACAGCGCAGCAACAAGTCTACTCTTAAACATGAATGCGCCCTTACAGTAATTAGCATTCAGGATGCTATGCAGACAAATTGCTGTTTAAATATTGCTACACTGACAAGATTAATGTTTAAAGAGAGATGTGCTGCATATAGTGCTGGTCTGTGTGATTGTTTATTAATTATTAAAAAGATACAATACTATGCACACTACATGCATTTAGTGCAGTTTTTAAGCCCCTGCTCCCTTTTATTTTGTTCTACAGATGGCCCTGACTTGACTCCTAAATTTCAGATTCGATCTGTAACACTTCCCACATGTTGTGTCCATCAGTTTGATTATTTTAGGGAATCTGGAGTAAAAATTCAAACATATGAAATACAAGTATTTTACTTCTTTGAACTTAAACAAATATGTGCCTGCTCTCTTCCAGTCATGGTCAAGTCTTGGGTATTTTATTGTCTCTTCCTTTGGATTGTTATAATATGCATTGCAACTGACGCTGGCAGTCTGACATTCCTGCTCACTAAATTATATGTCTTGCTCCTTCTTTGCATTTTACTGTTTCTACATATGATTCATAGGTTCATTTAGCCTCTCAAGCATTTGTCTTGAGAAATACTACTTTGTCAGCTATAAACATAAAGCCTTGGTTCATGGGTTCATATTAGGCTAACTGCACTAAAGGGCCATTTTTTGCCTAACCAATAATCTGAGGTTAGAATCAAACCCCATTCCTTGTAACTATGAGGTGAAAACCTTAACCATTATGCCAAACCTACCCCTTGATTTGAATACAGCTTATTTCTTCCATGAAAGAAAAAAATGATTGAAATGATTTCTTTTATCACGATTATTTTTCATTTGGAACAAGAGATTAGAAGAAGCTGTAAAATGCTCTGCGAACCATTGTTTCTAAAATCCTCTAATTCATTTATTTCCTCCTGAGTTCTTACAGTACAACTTTGGCCATGACCTTTCTGATTTGCCACATCTAAAATGAAGTCATATTTTGTCTATACACCTCTGTGTAGCACTCTGGACATCTGAAAAGGTAACAGTCGTATTTCTAATTATTCTGGTTTCAGTATGATTTGCAAGTGAAACAACTGAGAGCTAAAGAGGGTAAGTGAAAGATTTAGTTGTATAGTTGAACTGAAAACAAATTTTATGTGTGATTAGTGATACAAAATACAGTAAATGTATTATGTTATGTGCAAACTTAAGTCCAGTAGACTTGGTCATGGATTGAGAAGGTGCTGCATTAAAAAGATAGTGTCATTAAGCCCTTCAGAAAGCAAAAGAAACATTGGATCAGGAGAGTTTGACAGATACTGCAGATAAGAACGAAATCACAATTTCAGTCATCCTGTGAAGGCTTGCAGGCAGGGCACAGGTCAGCACTCTCAGGCAGCGAATTTCTGCTGCATAAGCAATTGAGTGGACATAGACCAGGCATGGGAATGGGAGGAGTTAAATGCCTGGAGAACTTAATGTGCAATCAGAGTAGCATACTGTTAATAGATACTAAAGAGAAAGACAGTTGCAGTATTTACAAACACCATTAAGAAGAAAAGGTTTAATCCATTGGCTATAGTTATCTAGATGACACAGTGACTTTATGATAGGGCTTTCATGGTCAATTTTTAAAACAAACTGAAAGGAACTAAGAAGGCAACAAATGTGCCCAACCTAAAATCATTTGTGGAGAAAATGGATGCACTGCAGACTAGTCAAAAGAAGGAAATACAAGCAAACGGTCACTTGCAGACAAGAAAGGGACTAGTAAGTGTAATCAACTTAATTCATAAAGCTGCGACCCTCCCCCATCCCTGAAGAAATATATATAGTGCATCCAGTAGGTTTGATACCTAAAATGCAACAGAGAGAATTCAGGGTGAGTCACTACACTTGTCATCCAAAAAGGTGAGGGAGTGGAAATCACTAAAGACAACATTGATGAGAAACAAACAGTACTTCCCTATACTCCAGTTAAAGAGGTACTTAAGAGGAAACAAAGTAAAGGGAGGAGATCAGTGATGGCTAAGCTTAATACAAAGTCAGCATTAAGACCTAATGGTATGTAGATCTAAGGCTTGCTGTGGATGAAATTTAAAGGGAACACTTCATAGGCAGATGCATACCTATGGATGTATATTATTTGGAAAATTAAGCACAACCAGTCTATTTAAAAATAGGTTCAAAGACCCTTGAAAAGTAAATACATTCAGCCAAAAATCAGGATATCTAATTAGCATAAAATCTGAATAGCAGATAGCAAATAAAACTTTCAGCTTCCAGTAGGAATTTGGGATACTGCTCAGAAACACTTGTTTAAAAAATAGTGACAACATAATGAAATAATATAAGCACATTATCAAAGAGATAGTATAATATTGGTAGACTTTAATGAACTGTTTTGCAAAATTTTGCTTCATGAGCTCATTTATTTTTGCTTCTGAAAAGGGGAGATGTAAGATGTGTCCTCTTTCTTTAAATAAATTTGCTACTAATATATTTGCCATGTAGTGTGATTTCCTGTATACTAAGCAGTTTCAAAACTCACTTGTGATGGGGTTGTCAGAAAATTGTGTGAAGGAATAAATTAGTCTTGAAAATAGAGGCATATATTCAAAAATAGGTACATCATGTGCAGGGAATTAAATCAGACCTGAAAACTAGGAATGCTCCTCCAAAACAGGGGGGCAGTTGAGAAGCCTGAGCAAAATGTACACTGAGTGGTCCATTCCCATAAGATGGTGCACTATTCAAATGATCTTTTGTTTGCAGACAGAAAGGGACCGGTGAATGTAATGAAGTGGTGCAAAGTCTCAATCCAAGTTTGATAAACAAGGAGTTCCCTTAAGCTGTGATTAGCCTGCAATCCTGCAACCTGAACAATATTCATGAGCAATTAAACAGTAAGGCAAGAGTGTGCAGATTTCCTAAGGGCAAGGTTTGAAATGAAAGGAGGCAGTGACTGTGGGCAAAGGAGTAAAGAAAGTAAGTCTGGGAGAGCTCAGACATTGACAAGGCTAATGAACTTTGTATATAATTTAACACCATTTGGTAGATCATTTATGTGAAGCCAGGTAGCAAAAGAGTATGAGTGTAGAAAGTGGCACTACAGGGTTCAGGTAACTAAAGACATCATGATGGACATAAGTTCATGTCAGATCTTCCATAGTGGGCCTGATTTCTGGAGTCCTGGTCAAGTAATTCTTCTTAGTGAATGTGTATACTGTTGACCAACTTGATCCAATGCAAATGTCATTAGTGGGAGACATCTTTAAAGAAAGCACTGGAAGCAATCATGCCCTTGGTGGAGTAGCCTTTGACAGCAGCGTTGTCCAATGAATGGTTTGTTGTCGGATTATAAAAGATAATGCAATTTACAATCTACATAGAGATTTGCTTAACAACTGTCAACCCTTCATTTCCTGGAATTAAGGAGATAAGGAGACATTCCTTCAATTCATCTACCTGTTTCAGGCAGACCGTGTGCTGACAGTGTATGCCCAGTCTATAAAGAGCTCTTTCTCCTCTGTTTCTTGCCACTACAAAGAAACCAAACAGTAGAATGGACTAATTTAAGGAAAATTATGACAACACTTTTTAGAGAAAATGTGTGTTAGCCCTAAGGGACACTTGATCCTTGAGAAAGTCCATATATTGGTATGTGATTCTCTACAGATAATGGCATGCAGATGTGTGAAGCTACAATAAGTGGTGATGCTACCAGGCAAATAATGTTTGAGATTAATTCAATATTGCCAAACCAGAAGGCTCAGACAGTGGATAAACAAGCATGTCTGTCATGAAATTCAAGTCCCAGAGAAGCAGAGGGTCCTTCAAAGAAGGAAACATGAAGAATTCCTTTAAGGAACTACTTGAATAAATGGTTGTTGACCACAGCTCTACCCTTACAAGGTCACAATGGAAGAAAAAGTAGAAATCAAATAATATAGATGCCTAAGATAAATGAGAAGCTCTTGCATGCTGACCTACAGAGGCAGCATAGGATACTGCTCCACCTATATGGAAATCTTTCCACCTGGCAGAGTACACCTGCTGTATAAAAGTCTTTCTAACAGCTTCAATGACTTAAAAATGGCCCATTAGAAAGGTCAAGTTGGGTTACAGGATATAAGAATGACACCACACTGAGGTGAAACCCCAGCTGGGGAAGACTTGTTTTGTATTGAGGTTTACTGCACTGCCAAGTTCCTAAGAAATTAAACTCACGCGGTTCTCTGCCGCCTAAGGGAAAACAAGTATGAATCGTAGTTCTTCTCTAAATTTTGTAATGAGATGCAGAATCAGTAGGAATTTAGGGAAGGTGTAAATTAATTTCCCATTCTGCGGAGCATAGACTCTGTCCACTAATAACAGGCTGCACCGAGTAGTGGAAGAGGAGGACCACATTCTTCTTTCTGGCAAACAAGGATCTTCAAGGTGATCTATTTTTGGAAATCCCTGAGGTGACTGAAACAGCAGGTCATACAGTCTATCACAATATTTTCATGTCTCATGCTGGGTGAAAGAATGATGTTCCTATCTGTTTTCTCACCATCAGAACCACATCGTCTGTCTGCAAAGAGTGTATGACAGCATGCTGCCCTGCTTGTTCTGGTACCATATTAATGTATTTGACCAGATCAGTACAGACCAAAGATTCAGCTAATTCACCAACACCTGCATGAAAAGTAAAACTGCCCATGGCTCCAAGTGGTTTATGTGGCACACCTTCTCTTAAGATGAATAATTTCCTTGAACCATGGAGGAGTCAGGTTGGGCTCCCAGTACACCAAGTCTGCCATCATAATCCACAATGGGTTTGGTTGCAGGAAGGGGAAACTGCCATGGAACTGGCAGGGACTATCAACCACTCCATGTCCATGACCTGGCATTAATGGTCTTAAACCAAGACAAGCCCAGTAAGTGTACAGTAGCTGTGAAGCAACACTCACATCCTCAAGCATCCAAAATAGCAGTCTAAAGATCATGACCACCTCCAATGCAAGGTGTGAGCATGGACCCTCTTCTAACTCTAGGCTACTGGAAATGTTACCTCTTTGGCTGTGTCCACTGGCAGGACTGACTGAAATGTGTATGTGTGTCCAAGTACATGTCAGTAATGGCAAATCCCTGAGCCTTCTCCCCATTTATGGAGACCCCACCAGAGGCATCATCAGCCACAGGAGTGTACACTCTAGGGGCACTACCAGGAGAGCTCTGAATTGAAAAATTAGGAAGATCCATCTCATGCAGGTAGGCTTCACATGTAGTTCATTCTCCTGCACAGCCTCAACCACCAAGCTGCACACATTGGTAGTCACTCTGATTGCAGCAGAAAGACTAGAGACTGGTACTAACAGTGCTGCTAGTGCTTTCACACAGACTGAACTGAACAGCTCTCCTATGCGAATGCTAAAACACATCCATAACATCCACCACTCTGTCCAGGAACAGAGAGCCAGTATGGCAGTCACCCCTTGCAGAATAACCATCCAGAATTTGATGTAATAGATGTTTTAGTTGAAGTTAATGAGGTCCAAGATAGGAAAATATGCCTTTTCTCCCTTTTACAACCTTTCACTTCATCTCAGCGAAAGCTTAGCTTCTGTAGCCATTTTGATATGTAGATTTTTGGCACATCACAATAACTCTGTGGAGACTGCTTGGTGTCTAAGCAGGACCCTTTCTGGGAAGAACCTCCAATCTGTAAGGTGTGTGTGTGTGCGTGTGTGTGTGTGTGTGTGCGTGTGTGTGTGTGTGTGTGTGTGTGTGTGTGTGTGTGTGTGTGTGTGTGTGTGTGTGTGTGTGTGTATGTGTGTGTGCGTGCACACGCGTGTGTTGTGTATGTAGGTTCACCATGTAATAGTCCTTAGAGTCATACCAGCAAAAACCTCCCCTGAAAAATACCATCTAGGATAGCCTAAACAAGTTATTCTTGAGGGGGAGGAGAATCTATGCCACATCATTGTGCAGCAGCACACACCTGAACCTGCTGCTCCAGCCATAGCAACAGCAGTGACAGTTGTTGGAATCCACATGGTGATCCACTGCAAAAGCCACAGACAGGGTCTTCAATAGAGCTTCATGAGGCCCAGACTTGGTGAGAAATGAAATCTTTTTCACTATCTGATTCACTAAAAAGGACTAGAAATTGCAGGTAAGGCAGATGCTGTGCAATATAAGTTCACTGTTGACCAAGTACTGTACCACAGCTCTGCACATTTGGGAAAAATGTCAGGGCAGCATTGTTTCTCTAAAGATCCATTATCCATCTCCCTAAACATATGACCTTCTGAAGATTATAGCGCCAGCCCTGTTTTAAATCCAATGTTGTTTTCTATTAGACTCCCATTCAAACCCTGCCCCCACTGTGGGACATGGACTGTGTGTTGGTGATGTTTTTTTTCCCTGTAATAATGACATTGCCCTCTGCTTGAAATTTCTATTAAACAAGTTCAGGCCAATACTTAAGGTTTCAATGAATTTTCAAAAAAAACTTCACAATTAAAAAAAAAATTCTAACACTTGCTTTACAACTGCAACACAGTAGCACAATATACAGATTCAGTATCAGTGCTGTTAACAAAGCAAGATATGCAGGGACATTTATCTGAAGTGTTAACAAATTCCAAGCCCTTTCTGCTGTATAGTAACACCCTCTAGTGTTCTGAAAGTGACAGCAGCACCTTTCTTGCACAGCACATAGAAATATTCCAACTGCAAATAATAATATGCATTTTTCCTACAACTAAATTAAATCAAGAACAAGAATTATACAAAGCAGCAGCTTTTCTGTTCAGCATACCTCTCAATGTCTTAGCTCAAGAATAAGGAATGAAGCCAGAAAATAATAGGGAACAAAGGCCCAAAATCAGACACAGCTTTTAAATATTACTCATATATACTTAGCACCTAAAAATGACAGATTTTGCATTAGCATGTATTTTATAAAATATATTAAATTTGAAACTCAAATATTTGTCATTATTTAGTGAATGCAGTTCTCAATAATTTACCAGAAACCACAAATTTTACAAGGAGCAGATGAAAAATATCTATAAAATCAGGGACACTGAAAAGATATGATCATCAATTTTAAGGCAATAATAATGTTAATAAATCTGTGTATCTGACATGAAAATTGTAACTGCACTTAGTGTTTTACAAAAGGTTAGTATATGGTCTTTTCAACAATCTAACAATAATGTAAGTATGTAGCCATACCATATGCAAATCTACAAGAACTAATTATGTTGTTGTGTCTTTCGGCTTTTCCCGGTTAGGGGTCGCCACAGCGGAACTCTGGTCCGCTAATGATTGGCAGTAGAGTTTTACGTGCTGGCTTGCCCGGCCTAACACACAACCTTCAACGAAGGAATGCCCGTTCACACATGTTGCCACACAGAAGACGGTCTAACTGAGAATCGAACGGGCAACGTCTAACTGTGAGGCGACAACGCTACCGCAGCACCACCACCGCAGTCATAAAGATAAACTGCCCTGATAAATTATCAAAATACTCCTAGAAAGACAACAAAAACAAACCTCCACAACAAATGTAGCTACATCTCATCTTTAATTTAGCTCTGCTGGCACTACTTCTACTACAATACCTGGATATGCTAAATTCCCTACTAATGGCAAAAGAAAAACAACAAATAATCACCGGGATTGTCAACATGCATCATAACTTCTGAAATTAAGTCATATCCAACAAGTCACAGTAATGCAACTTTCGCATTTCCATGGTCTATACTTGTTCATATTATATTTTCCTCCCTTTGACAGACCTTAACTTGTTCACGTCTTTACTATAATAATGCAGATCTCTTATCCTAAAATAGCATCCAAATATCTGCATTTCTTCTTTTGTTCTGATCTCTCCTCGTTCTCCTCCCCCTTCCTTTTTTGTACGGACACTGTACCTAACCTTCATCCTCTCTGTATATCAATCCTTTCCAACTCCCACCCCCACAAGAAAAATACTACTTTATATACATCCCTAGGCTGAAAGCTATCTATTAAATATAGGATGCATATTCAATAAATTAGATCTAACAGACTAATTTTTTAATATCCACTTGTCCACCCTTCTAGCATTACAGGCTTTGATCAGACCACAAATACCTGACCTACAACACTTGCTCTCAGGTTGCAGTTATATTACTTCAGACCAATTTTTCTCACTCAGACTCAAACCCAAACATTTGGCATAATCTACCACAAAAGATGACCATAGTCCCAACTGGCTACTGCTTGACTTGAACTGCAACAAATTCCTCAAAATCATATTTGCTCAAGCCTACCTACCCACTTCCCCCTCACTACTAGATACTGTCTCTATCCTACATATTATAAAAATAAGAATATATTAGTAGGGGACTTCAGCTGTAACCTGTTAAGACCTCACAGAAATAATGTTCAAAAACCCTTGCCAGCCTGTGTGTCTACCAAATTTTAGATGAATCTACCAGATCTAGTTCTATATCAAACAGTTACTATCTTCTTCACTTCATGATTGAAAACATCGCTGGCAGAATACAGTCCATAAAAGTTTAGCCCCAAGTTAGTGAACATTCACCAGTCACACATGGGTAGACAACCCATGTCCTGTTTGTAACTGCAACAGCATTACCCACCATCTTGCTATTATATTTTACACAATTGATAATTTCTTGCCTCTTTTGCCTATACATTACAATACTATCACTATACAATCCCATAACTTTTCTTTCTCTCTTTTGCTTCTTCCCTATTCAACTCCCCATACTTTACTAATAAATGCATACGTTTCTATCTCCTACTTTCTCTCTCCTGTAATTTCTTTCCTGTCTCAACCCTGTACTATAAGATAAGTACATTATAGTAAACAAAACTTATTTAACTATCAAGCAGAATCATACTGATCCAAATCATATAATTGTAAAGACCACTTATCTCATGTATATAGTCTCCTTAGTAATATCTAATGTCTGTACTTAATGTGCAAGTAAGTTTCATCTAATATATGTAAAAATGATGTGCTATCCATTATTATATATTCTTTCTTTTATGTGAAAATGTTCATTGTTGCTCTGTAATAAGCTAAAGTAATATGCTAAGTGTCTCTGGAGCTTTTCCTCTCAGGCCTCTGCTGAAAATGGGCACCCACCCAGTCAAACTTTCCCAGTAAGCAAATGTCAGATAAAAATAAATAAATAATAAACTAATATTCTATTGTATGCACCTGTGAGCAGTTGCTAAGGGAAACCTAATGCAGTGCTAGGGTTTGCCAAAAAGGGCAACAGCCCCAGTTGCAAGGTGTTGGAGTGAGATCAACAGTTGCCAGTAGGGCGTTATTACATTATCAGCATTCAGAAAAGAATAAAATGGTAATTGTTGTCAAGGTTGAAGCATTGATACACTTAGCGGAGGCTATTGTAACTGTAGTTGAGGAGTGCAGATCAAGAAATGCACAGACTTGCTTCAGGTTCAAGTCAGAGCTGAGACAGATCTGTAACTGGATCATTTGGCATGAAATGCCATTACCCAGTCTGGTGCCCTCAAGGTTATATTGGGAAGGGGAAAAAAGGGTCTATTCTCTGATCTGCACTCCTCCCTAGGACGAGAAGTGCCATATCCTAATGTCCTGCACCCTCATGCTCTGTGCGAACGCAAAAAGAAACCCATTTTTCAGTCTGGCTTTCCTTCTTTCTCTCATAAGGAGGAGCTCCAGATCCCTAAAGCCCTCACATGAGAGTGAAATAAACAAATAAACAAATAGTGTCTGTTCTCCAATCTTGTGTTCCTTCCCACCTAAGGAAGAGTGCAAGGTCGTAATGCCCTCTCACTCTACTGCTTGCTGTCACATTTATGTGAGGAGCCTAAAACTGAAAAAAAAATGGATCTGCAAATCACGGCCATTCCCCCCACAACACCTTGCACCGCCTTTGCACCATCCTAGTTAAACTTCTGAGTTGAGTAATGCCACATATGGTAAAAGATCTTTGTTTTATCTCCTCTAACACCAGATCAGGGAATGGATCTTGTTCTTTTTTAGCCTAGACTTGAGGGCCACCAGATCACAAAATAACACTGGGTGCTAGATAAGCAACCTATGGTGTTGATCTTTAAGTTATGTGACTATAAATTAATGGGTAGGAAGCAGAGAACTACAGATGCACAAATCTCCAGGCTCACATTTTGGTTTCATCAGGTATGTTTTTTAATCTTTGATTTAAAAAAAAAAACAGTGTCAGAAACTTGTGTGTGTGGAAGATTTTCAATCCATATATATCTAGTTACTCACTGTATATTAATCAGATCAGATAATGGTAGAAGAAGTAGCAAACTTAAACTTGTTGTAAGTCAAACAAATAATAAAAAATATATAATTTGAAATATTATACAGAATTACTAAGTATTCAAAAGTAATCCAAGCAGGGTAGGCAGTTTTTTCCAGTCTAACTATTTGGATTCTCTGGTTTTACCATTAAAGTCACAAATATATCTTTATCTATCTAGCTATCTATAAGCTAACAAACTCAGTATATATGACAATCACATTTGTGTATTCTTATGAGGTGAGAACTATAAATGCTGTTTTCAAAGAAAAAAAAGTAACATTATATAAATTATTCAATTCCTGACCCTTTTTTTAAACAAGAAATATCTTTACTAAACCATCACTTATGACAAAAGCAATCATACCTTTATATAAATGAAAACAAACCATAGCGACACAATCCTAGTTGCAAGTATTTTCCGTCACAAACCATACTGACACACTCCTAATTGCAAACATAATACATCACTTATAATCTATCCAATCGTTTTCAGTCAAAGATTACATAGCTCATTTAAGTCCTGCCTTCTTTTAACCTCATTCCTCACCTGTATGTATTGTTCTCACAATTCCCATTTTTTCCTATGTAGTTTGCGCCTACCTTTTTCTAAAGATCTCAATTCCAGTTGTTTTATCTCTGTTACTGCATTCACTACTTCTAATATAGCTGGTTTAGATTTTGAGTTCCATTTTCTAGTAATTGCTTTTTGGCAGCCACCATAATTAGAGACAGCAACGCCTTACCATGTCTAGGGAATCTTCCTCCCTTTCTCCAACCCAGTCCCTCCATGTATTGCAGCTCTAAATTGTGGGTGCAGTTTAGAAAAAGTACATGAGCCTAAACTAGCAGTCACATTTATTAAACAACACCAGGTAATATCATAACGCTCCATGCACTACAAAGAATTATGATCAGGTCTCTGATTGTAACCTAGTATTAGTGTTCTCAATATGGATGCTAAGATTCACCTCTTGAGCTTCGCTCTCTATGTAAATTTCTTGGCATCCATATCTCAAGCACATAATAAAGAAGTTACAGTCAGAGACCCACTAATAATCTTCCATGTTTTACATTGGTGATAGGAAGTTACAGTATTGTGTAAATGGAAGTTATTATATACTGTGAGCAGTAAGAGTCCAAGAGCCTAGCCTTCGTTGTCTGATCAAGTACTGTAGAGCAGAAACAACTTTGTGTGGACTACCATGGACTGAGAAATGATCTGTCAACTTAGTGATAACAGAAGTGGATGCAAGATTAGGTAGTAAATCAATCTCAAACCGATTTGGATAAGAGTCTACCGATACTAAGTAATGCTGATTTTTCCACTCAAATATATCAGTGGCTGCTGTTGACCAAGGTAGTTCAGGAACCTGACTTAGCTGAAGAAATTCTCTTCACAAATGCTGTTTAGTACTATTGCATACTGAACAAGAAGAAAGTACTTTATCAAAGTATTTTACTAGAGAATGCCAAAATACTAGTTCTCTTGCCCTTCTTTTGGTATATTCGGAACCTGGGTAACCACGATGCAAATCTGGATATATTCATGTTGCAGGGAAGCAGATACAACAGTTTTAGGACCTTTGAATATAATAACCTCTTCCATCAATATCTCATCTCTGTAAGGAAAATAAGTTTGCAATTCAGGTGGTACACTAGATTGCTTTAATGGCCATCCAACATTAATGTAGTGGTTGAACTTTTGCAAAATTGGATCAGTTTTATATGATCTCTCAGCTCATCAAGTCTCGTGGTAGAAAAATTATGCACTTCCATTACATCAAAGTCATTATTCTCTGAGTCAAGCTGTTCCATTGTATTTCTGGGTGATCTGGATAAGGTATCAGCCAGATAAAGAAGTTTGCATTTTGTATAGACCATTTTGAAGTTATACTTTTGCAATTTGAGCATCATTCTTTGTAATCTCACTGGAGCTGAATGCATAGGCTTCTTTAGAATAGTAACTAAAGGTTGGTGATCAGTTTCAATCTGAATAGCTTGACCACAGATATAATCATGAAACTTAGAACATGCAAATACTATTGCCAAAAGTTCTTTCTCAATTTGAGCATATTGCATTTCGGTTTGGATAAGGGTTCTAGATGCACAGGCTACTGGTCTGCCTTCTTGATGAATAACTGTGCCAAGACCAAATTTTAAAGCATCACAGGAAAAAGTGACTGGTTTATTGACATCATAGTACCTTAATGTAGGTGGGGTGGCAACTTTCTGCTTAAGGTCTTCAAATGCTTTCTGGTGCTGTTCCAACCAAGACTGTGTAACATTTTTGCACATCAGCTCTCTTAAGGGTGCTGTCAACTCACTGAAGTCTAGTATAAACTTGCCTAAATAGTTGACCATGCCAAGAAAATGTGGTAGAGCTTGAACATTATCTGGTGCTGACATCTCAAGAATAGCTGTTTGCTTGGACTGATCTGATCTCAAGCCAGTGCTGGTAAATAAATGACCTACATATGTAACTTCTGGTAGTCTGAATTTGCACTTTAGAGCATTGAGTTTTAACTTCACTTCACCTGCTCTGTCTAGAACCTCTTAAGGTTCCTGTCATGCTCTGCTTCATCATTGCCTCCAACCAATAAATCATCTACTATTATGACACAAGGATAACCTGAAAAGATTTGCTCCATTGCATGTTGGAAGACTTCACTTGCAGAATTTATTCCAAATGGCATCCTTAGGAATCTATATCTGCCAAATGGGATACTAAAAATAGTCAGTAATGAGCATTTGCAATCACGCATCACTTGCCAAAATTAACTTTTTGTATTCAAGACAAAAAAAAGTAGCATTCAGTATTAGGGCTGCAACTTCCTCCACTGTATGCATTGGATGATGTGGTCTCTTTAGTGCTTTGTTCAAATCTCTTGGGTCAATACATATTCTGATTTCATCTGAGCCATTTTTGTGGGCTGCTACCATAGACAACACCCATTCAAATAGCTAGTTCTGTAACTGGACATATTATACCTTGCTGCACCATTTTATCCAACTGAGCTTTGACTTTATCCTGCATGCTATTGGGACTTTTCTTGCTGGTCTAACTACTAGATTGCCCTCTGGGTCTAACTTCATAGAATACCCAAATGGAAGTTTGCCCAACTTGTCATCGAAAACATCAGCATGCTCTGAGAAAATGGCTTCAAAAAAATTGGAGCTAGGACATGTGCTTATATGATGAACTTCTTTGGTAAAAGAAAGCAGATTCATTCTCAAACTGTCTCTGAGACCCTTGAATAATGATTGCACAGGTCTTCGAACTACATGGAATAACAAGCTGTAACAGTTCCTAGCCACATAACATGAAAGCACTACTGAGCCTTCGGTTTGAATTTCTTCACCTCTATAAGCAACAAGTTTCGCACTACTGGCCACATTGAGTTGCTCCTTAGTTCTCACCTTAACAAATGTGTCTGCTGACATAACATTACACTTTGAACCAGTGTTTACTTTGAGCTCGGTGGATTTACCATTGATCTGGATAGTACAAAAATAGAAGTTATGTACTTACCATAACGTTCCATGTGAGTTGTTTATCTCACCTTTATTCTCACTGATGGGTTCGGAGCCAATCCTCGGCTCAGACACGGCCGATAGCAAAGCTCAAGGTTTGCCAGTAGCTTGAGACCAAGCCCCTTATCTCACAATGCACTACTGGAGTTACCTCAGATCTTGTTTGCTGTGAGTAACAGTATTTACATATATACATATATATATATATATATATATATATATATATATATATATTTTTTATTTATTTTATTTTACATTTGTTGACCGGGCTAGTCTAGCTGGATACATGTCCTTTTTCAGTAGAGGCCCGGGGAGATAAGCTCCAAGACATGGTCTAAATACAATAGTACAAGTTCAAACAACACAGAAAAATATATATATATATATCAATATACTAATAAAAATAGCAACTTTAAAAAGGAAATAAAACTCATCAACAATGGTATTAAGTAATTAACAGTACAGAGTTTGTAACAGAATATATTATTAAGGAAACAAATCATAAAACAGTGAAATTTCAAGTATGGAGACATATCAGGTTAGGTCATAGTTAAACAAAGGAAGTTAGGTGAGAAGTAATGTAGCAAAGGAGTTACTTAAGAAGAGAAAGTAAAAAGAGGATATAAAAAAAGAAAAGGGGTAGATAAGAAAAGTATGATAAGATGGGGGAAAAAAAGTAGCAGAGGCTAGTAAGCACTGGATAGGTTAGATAACTTAGTAGAGGTAGATGACTAGTCTGGTTTTGAACAGGGGCATAGCCAGTGAGTTTTGAGGAGAAGTTTAAGTCTATTTTTAAAGAGAGATAATGAGGTGAGTGAGGAGAGGTCACAAGGGAGAAGATTCCAGGATTTACCTAGAGAATTAGAGAAAAGGGAATCCCCAGCTCTGTTGTTAGGTTTAGTGGTGTGGACTAGTAGTTTTTGAGATGAGCGTAAGGACTTCAGATTTGTGTAGGGGTGATTAGGGTAGATAAACTTGGAGTATTAGAAGGTTTATAAAGGATGTTGTGGGCAAGGGTGAGTTGGTGAAATTTAATCAGGTGTTGTAGTTCTAACCATCCTAGCTGTTTTAGGTTAATGCAATGATGTGTTCTGAATGGGTTGCCTGTAGCAAATCGTGCTATGTTATTATAAGCCATTTCCAATTTGTTGAGGTTATTCTCGGAGAGATTAGTAAAAATGGGAGAGGCATAAAGGAGTGTAGAGATCAAGTGTGTGTGGGCAACTGTAATTTTAGCAGTGGGGGAAAGGAAGGATTTTATCCTGTAGAGGGTACCGATTTTTTTATTAACAGTCTTTATGGTATTATTGATATGGATGCCAAAGTTGAGATTATTGTCAATGGTGACACCGAGTAGTTTGGTGGTAGAGTCAGGAGATATAATAGTATCATTGGTAGATGTTACTGAGAATTGGAGAGGGGAGGACTTATGAGTAGGCGTGAAGAGGAGAAGTTTGTTTTTTTAGGGTTTAAGAGGAGGCAATGCTGAGAGAACCATTTTTCAACTATGTTGAATACTTTTTGGGTGAGAGCATGAAGGTCATGGGATGATGTAGCTGAACATAATAGGGTTGAGTCATCAGCATATTGTATGCAGGTGGCTTGTGGGATAGCTAGATGAAGGTCATTAATAAATATAGAGAAAAGAAGAGGTCCAAGTATGGATCCCTGAGGGACTCCTAAGGTAACAGGTAGAAGGGTGGATAAAGCGTTTTGCCAAAGTACTGCTTGTTGTCGGTTGTCAAGGTAGGATTGGAACCATTTTATGGAAAGTGGGTCTAATGAGAGAGATTTCAGGATGTTTAAGAGAATTTGGTGGTTTACCATGTCGAATGCTTTGGACAAGTCGATGAATAGAGCAGAAGAAAGGTTGTTCAGGTTTCGGTGCCTGTTAATATAGTCAGTGAAAGACAAGAGGGCAGTGGTAGTGCTGTGTGAGGGTCTGAAACCATGTTGGCAGTTGGAAAGTAAGTTATTTCCAGTTAGATGGTGGAGTAGTTGCTTATGGATATACTTCTCCATAATTTTAGCTAGGGGAGAAAGTAGGGCAATGGGGCGATAGTTTGATATTTCTGTGGAATGTCCTCCTTTATGTAGGGGTACTATGTGGGAGACTTTCCATATAGTGGGGATGTAACCTTCAGTAATCGATCTATTTATTAATATAGAAATAGGATAGGCTATGGCCTTGGATGATATCTGTAGATATTCAGAAGGCAGTAGGTCTGCAGAAGGAGTGCATGGTTTCAGTTTATTCAAAAGGGTTTGAATAAATGAGGTTGTAACAGGTTTGAAATGAAAGGAGGGTGGTGGGGTTGAGGAGTATGAGGGTATTGTGAAGGTATTAGGTGTTATTAGTTGCCTGGCTAGTAATTGGATAGTATCTGTAAAAAAGGTATTGAAGGTATTAGCTGTTTGGATTGGATTATTCGAGTCTGTATTTTGAGGGTTTGGTGTAGCAGATTTACCTGGGTGTAGTAATTGTTTGATGCTGGCCCAGAATTTCTGTGGGTTGTTGTGATTAGGTTGTTGGTATTGTAAGTAGTAGTTTTGCTTATCAGAGAGTATGGCCTTTTTAGTGTAATTTCTTAGCTTTCTAAATGTTAGTTGGTCAGTGGTGTTTTTTGTCATTCTCCATTTGGCCCAGTATTTATTTCTGATGTGAATTTTGTGTTTGGTTTCGCTGGAAAGCCATGGGTCAGGCTTGGCCTTAATTCTTATAGATCTGGTTGGAGCATGGTGATTAAGAATGGCAAGAAAGGTAGAGTTAAAGAAATTAACGGCTTCATCTAAGGAAGATGTTTTAAGGGAGCCCAGTTGCAAGCTGTAAGTTCAATTTTGAATAGATCAGGGTTAAATTTATTTTTGGATCTAATATGTCTGGTAGAGGTTGGGTTAGGGGTGTTGGTTTTATGTCTAATGATATAGGTGAGTGAGTGGTCACTAATGTCATCAGGGAGGGTTCCAGAGTCATAGTAGTGAGTATGATTGTTAGTTAGAATCCAATCTAGTGTGTTAGCTCTCTTGTTAGATTTATTTATTCTGGTGGGGGAGGTAATGGTCTGGGAGAAACCATATAGGTTTATGTGAGTGGTAGGAGGCTACTACAATAAGTATTCCAGTCTAAATTCATATCGCCTAGGATAATGGTTTCTTGAGGTAGGTGTTGGGATAGCCAGCAGAGGATATTTTCCAAGGTGGCTATGTTATTTCCAGGGGGCAGATACATACAGATGATATAGATTGATTTAGCATTGTTAAGTTCAAGTTTAGTAATGAGAATTTCTGTTTTGGAGTCCAGTGGTATGTTACAGTTATAAGTGGTTAGTTGAAAGCCTGATTTAAATAGAATAGCCACACCACCACCTTTCTTAGCTACTCTGTCAAGCCTTAGGATATTATATCCAGGTGGGATAATTTCATTATCTTTGATGGCAGGTTTTAGCCATGTTTCAGTTAGGCAAATAATGTCAAAGGTGTACACTTCTAGGAGAGCATGGAGTTGAGTTAATTTGTTGTTAATGCTACGTATGTTGAGATGAGCCAGTAGGAGTGAGTTAGAAGGTCTTGCAAGGGGAGAATTGATAGACTGATTAAGGTAATGAAGAGTGATAGGGGTTGCAGTTGGACCTGGGTTAGGATGAATATCACCATCCTTTACTGTGAGAAGTTGTAGTAGATGGCTTGGGATAGGAGTTTGTTGTAGAGAAATAACAGTCTTTTGAAATATTGTGCATTATATTTAATGTGTAGTGTTCTATGATACTTTGATAGTAGGTAGCTAGGTGAGTATGTTATGTTTGCATGGTTATATAGGTGTGGTATGGACTGGGAGTTGGTTTGTTGTTTGGGGTGGTCTGGTTGTGGATATAATAGGTGCTCATATGAAGATAGAAAATATGTAAAGGTTAGTAATGGTAGTAGTAAAAGAATGAAGCAGAATCGAATTTGAAAAGGGATAGTTGAATAGGCCATTTGGAAAGATTAGTTATATGTTGTGACTAGGTAGGGAGGGAGGTGAAAAAGGCTGGGAGTGTGCAGTGATAGGAGGGTGTGGTGATTAAAGAGGGGAGTGGTATGAGATGGGAAATGAAAGAGCAATTAGCTGATGGGAAATGTGAATTGGGTAGTGGGAAAGGAAGAGGTGTGGTTAGAAAGTATAAGAGTAGGACCCTGGGGGTGGGTGGGAATTGGGGTAGGGAGGGAGCGGAGTGAGCCAGGCTAACAGTGGTAGAGACAAGAGAGGACAGAATGTTGAGAAAAACAATCAGTAAAAGAGCGTATGCTATAAGGTAGGGTAGTAAAAGAGGTAAGTAAAGAGAAATAGGGTAGAAGTGGGATAAGTATGGGGGGGTTAGTCAGTAAAATATATTTATAGCAGGATGAAGTGGAGTGTACTAGAGTAGTCACAGAGAAGAAGTGGAGAACATTTAACCATGAAGCTTGGGCCAGAAGATAAAAAAGGGATAAATAGTTGAGGTAGCAGGCAAGCTGAGAGGGGAGAAAAAAAAGCTTGGAGAGGGTGCCACCTAGTGGTAAAACTCTAAAATTACAGTGGAAATTCTGAGAGGACAGGCCAGGGATAAAGATTAATGGGCAAGAAGTAAGGTACAGCGTGTGTACAGAGGAAAGCTACACAGTCTACACTGGAAATGCTGCTGGCTATCCTGGCTTAAAGCGACCTATTAGTCACCTTCAATTAGTTGTAGAAATACTAGACTGGACTAGCAGGTTTAGGATACCAACATACTTTGCTTCCTTTCTTATACTTTGGGGAGCAGGATGGTAGTTGCTATGCTGTAACACCAGCTTGGAGTGGGTCCTTAGCCTTCAGGTCAGAGGAGTCAGATTCCCAAGGACAGGATATGGAGTTCAGTGAGCAGGTGTTTGCTTCCTTTCTTATACTTTGGGGAGCAGGATGGTAGTTGCTATGCTGTAACACCAGCTTGGAGTGGATCCTTAGCCTTCAGGTCAGAGGAGTCAGATTCCCAAGGACAGGATATGGAGTTCAGTGAGCGGGTGATGAGACGGCTAAAGGCGCTGGGGCCAGGGTCGCTCAGCAGCTTGGGCTTCCTAGGGTATTAGGGTATATATATATATATATATATATATATATATATATATATATACACAAACATATACATACCCTTTTATGTATTTCTACCAAGAACACTTCCCAAAGGGGAAGAAGAAATATTGAATAACCAGGATGGTACTAGCCTCTAAGTCAACAGTCAGCCAGGAGGGGGAAGGAGGGAGGGACGTGAGAATAAAGGCGAGATAACTCACATGGAACGTTATGGTAAGTACATAACTTCTATATGTGAAGTTGTTAAATCTCGCCGTTTATTCTCACCGATGGGTAGCGTCCCTAGCACCCTGAATCCTGGGTGGCTCATGGGAGTATGTTCTTCAGTACCGTAGAACCAAAGGAAGACCTGTCCCTTGAAGCCTTATCCACTTTGTAATGCGTGATAAAGGTATGAGGCTTAGACCAAGTGGCTGCAGCACAAATATTGTCAAGGGGCAATTTAGCTTGAAAGGCAGAAGACGTACAGATGGCTCTGGTAGAACGAGCCTTAGGTTTGTGTGTTAATGGCATGCTCACATTTTCATAAACAAAGGATATGCAATTGGATAACCATTTAGATAAGGTTCTTTTAGCTACTGGATTGCCTTTTCTTGCTTCCGAGAAGGATACAAAAAGTTGATCTGATTTTCTAATATCCTTAGTTCTGTCAAGATAAAATCTGAGCTGTCTGTGAACATCAAGTTTGTGCAGCATGTGTTCCAATTTGCTAGAGTGGTTGGGAAAAAAGACTGGCAGCTCAATGACCTGATTGATATTTGATTCAGAACAGACTTTAGGTAAAAATGAGGGGTTTGTTTTGAGAGATACTCTATCAACATGGAAAATCATGTAAGGTGGTCTGATAGATAATGCTTGAAGTTCTGACACTCTACGGGGCAGAAGTAATGGCCACAAGAAATATTGTTTTCCAGGATAAAAATTTGAGATCACAAAAATATGCTGGTTCAAAAGGAGGAAGAATAATTTTAGACAGCATAAGGTTTAAATTCCAGGGAGAATAGGGAATTTTGATCGGAGGTCTCATATGAAGAATGCCTTTAAGAAAAGTCTTAGATAATTTATGGCCCATAACATTTGAGCCACCAAAACCAAGGTGAAAATTTGAGATGGCAGCTAACTGAACTCGAACTGTAGCAGCTGCTGCTCCTTCCTTAAAAATTTTTGTCAAAAATTCTAAAATAGAAGATAGCGGAGCTTGGAAAGGGTCAATGTTCTGCGTGTTGGCCCAAATTAAGAACCTTTTCCATTTACTGCCATATAATTTCCTGGTAGATGGCTTGTGAGAAGACAAGAGAATTTGTCTTGTATCTTCTGAAATTGAATGAAGCCTGGCAATAAGGGGAAGTGGATTAGCCAAGCAGTCAGTTTCAGGGACTGCAGTGAAGGACGAAGGTCCCCTGACGGGTGCGTCAGAAGGTCCGGAACTGGGTCCAGGATCCATCGACCTTCCAACAGATGATGGTGGAGAAACGGAAACCAAATCTGTCGAGGCCAGTAGGGAGCAATGAGTATAACAGTCCTTCCCAGCGATTTTGCTTTCTGTAAAAATCTGGGTATTAATGGGAAGGGTGGAAATGCATAAAGGAGACCCAGGGGCCAATCGTGTAGAACTTTATCTCTCGGGGGATGACCGGGAGGTGGTATTAGGGCAAAGTAACTTCTGCATTTTGAATTGATGTGGCTGGCAAAAAGGTCGCAGCAAGGCTGGCCCCATTTGCGGAAAATCAACTCCGCAACCTGTTGTTTGAGAGACCACTCATGAGGGAGCAATATCGCCCTACTTAGCTTGTCCGCTATCACGTTGGATTTCCCCGGGATGTGCGTTGCTAATAGAAAATGCTGGGATGACACAGCCCATTGCCAGACCCTGAGGGCTTCTCGACAAAGGGGGTAAGACTTGGTTCCACCTTGTTTGTTCAAATACCAGACTACTGACATGTTGTCCATCTGAATTGCAATAGTTCCTAGAGGAAGAGAGTCTTGAAAGTACTGCAACACCAGAAGTACCGCTCTCAACTCTAGAACATTGATGTGAAGATGTGATTCTTGATCTGTCCATGTGCCTTGGGTAGTCTTTCCCTGAAAATGCCCCCCCTCACCCTATCAGGGAAGCGTCCATGGTCACAGTGGCTACTGGGGGGGGACAAAGGGTCTTCCGATTGTGACATGAAGAGACGTCAACCACCACTGAAGGTCTCTCCTGCAAGAATCCATGATGAGAATCATGTGGTGCATCGGTAGTTTCTGGTAAGACCACTGAGTGAAGAGGAGCCATTGAAGAATTCGCATATGCATCCTTGCGAGTGGTATAGCCAGGATTGCTGCCGCCATCAAACCTAGTACTTTCAATACCTCTGCTGCTGTAGCTCTGTTCTTTGACACCAGTAAGCTGACATTTTGGCAGAGAAGAGAGACTCTTTCGACAGGGAGACATAGAATGGTAGTTGAGGTATCTAATTCTGCTCCTATAAAAATGTTATGCTGCGATGGCGATAAGGCAGACTTTTCGAAGTTGACTGTAACGCCCAATTGATGGCAGAGTGTCAGAGTGTATTGTGTTGCCTGAGTCAACTGATGCCTGGTGGCAGCAGTTAAAAGCCAATCGTCTAGGTATGGAAACACTTGGAATCCTAGACGTCTCAAGTGAGCCATGACCACTGCCATGCATTTGGTGAACACTCTGGGGGCTGTAGTGAGACCAAAGGGCAGGGCTCGAAACTGGTAATGATTGGAGCCCAGCCAGAAGTGCAGATGATCTCTGGAGCATCTGTTCATCTTTATGTGATAGTACGCGTCCTTGAGATCTATGGAGCGCATCCAATCACCTTTCCCTAAGAAGGGAAGAATGGAATGAAGCGTTACCATTCGGAACTTCTCTTTCTTTACAAACTGGTTGAGTCTGCTGAGGTCCAAGATAGGTCTCCAGTCCCCTGTTTTCTTTGGTACCAAAAAGAATCTTAGTAAGTTCCAAATCCAACTTGGTCTGCTGGGACTGGTTGGATGACTCTTTTTTCTAGCAATCTGTGGACCTCTACGATTGCTTGTTCCCTGAGATTGGGTGGAACATCTGGGATTCTCTTTACAGGAATGGGAAGGGAAGAGAACGGAATGAAATATCCTCTGGAAATGATGCTTTGTACCCAAGTATCTGATGTTATGTTTAGCCAGGCTTCTGGGTACAAAGACAAGCGACCCCAGACTGCCTCCAGAGCCGAACAATCGGACCCCTTTCAGGGGCGCTGGTAGGGCTGACCGGAGAACTGACCCCTGTCACCCTGTTGCTGTGGACCTCCTCTGCCGCGGGGGTGGCGTCTTCTGTTATAAACCCCTCCTCTGCCTCTAGAGGGGGTTTCTCCACGTGTGTCCTGAAAGGCTGCCTGTGCTTTTCGGAACCACATTTTCCCTCCCCTAGGGCCCTTGGGGTAGGGCCGAATAGGGATCGAAAAACGGACTCCAACGGCAGATAAGGTCTTGCCTTCCTGCTCACACCTGGTTAAAGTTTCCTTTACTTTGGGCCCAAACAGTGATGAGCCATAGAATGGGGTATTAATAAAGGAAGACTTAAAGGGTTCCGCAAAGGAACAGACATGCATCCAGGCTTGTCTTCGAAGAGCAATGCCCAAACTAGCGGCTCTACTCGAACCAACAGCTGCATAGGATATGAGACGCATGGATGAGTTTACCACTGAGTTTAGGGTAGCGAGCTGGGCGTTGACTTTGTCGGCCACCCCTGCAGCTACCGTACCCTGGAGAGTATCTCCTAGCTCTTTCAGGAGATCTCTCTGTAGTCTCGTAAAATGGGTTAAGTAGTTCAGTGATCGCAGAGAAAAAGTCGCTGAAATAAACATGCACTTCCCATATCTATACATGACCCTAGAATCTCTGTTAGGGGGATGGATAGAGGTGGATATCTCAGATACTTCCTTTTTGGTGGCTGCAGCTACCACCATGGCATCAACAGGCACTCCCTTTGTCAAAAATGGCTTGTCCACTGGAGCAGACATAATTTTATTGGGTTTACAAGGAACAGGTTCCATGGCCTCCAGTGACTCCCACGCCTTATGAGAAATCAGTTCCATGAGCTCGTCATAAGGCAGAGACACCCAAGAAGTGGAATGTTGAGACCCAAAAGCCTTCAAGAGCACGGACTCATCCTCAGTAGGGGTCTTGGACTGCCAATCTCCCCTCTGACTAAGGATCTCTAGTATCTCTGCAAAGGAGATATCCTCAGAGGGGGATCGAGGGGACCCTTCTGACTCATCTAAGTCCGTGTCAGATGTCAAGGACTCCTGTGGGGAGTCTAAGTGCCTCCTCTTGCACAATCTCTTCCTGGGCACCTCCTCAGTGGGGGGATCTGGGGAGGTCTCAGAAGAGTAGGGGACACCCTGTGGGGGTACTTGAGGCTCGGGGTCTCTATGCTTAGAGGGACCGGTAGATGAAGAAGCAGACATAGGAGCTTGAGGGGAGAGGGGGAGAGGGAAAGCTGAACTGATGCTGACATTGTCTTTGGAGACAAAACTCTCCTCATAGCATCGAAGGCACCATGGCCCTGATGAGAAGGAGTGGTCGGACTCAAGAGTACTGTCTGATCCTCCCGCACTGAAACCCTGGGCTCCGAGCTCGAGGTAGGAGCCGAGCTCATCCGAGCCGAAGCCCCGAGAGGAAGAGTCGGCACCGACAAATCAGTTCGACTATCCTCCCCAGACCCGAAGGGAGAGCGTCGGCTCCTAGAGTCCTCAGTCGGCGCCGAGGACATCCGAGTAGATGGAGCCAATAACACCGGTGTGGGTATCGGCTCCAAGGGTTCGACAACCAAGGGTTCAGTTTCCTTCAGCTCCGAGAGTCCAGTACGGCTCAGAGGAGGAGTAGACAAATCTGGCTCCATGGTCTTTGGCACCGACGAGCTGGTCGGGGCCGACAACAATTTGGCAATTCCTGGTGCCTGTAAAAGCTTCTGCACTAGCCAATCCATGTCCAAATCTGAAAGGCTGACTGAGGACTTAGCTGAATGCACCGAAGGTGCTGATTGGAGCAGAGGGGAAGAAGGAACTTCAGAGACCGGCTCCAATACCGAGAGCTGGCTCCGAATCAAAGGTACACTCGGTTCCGATGTCTGTGAAACTGATGACTCTCCTTCTGAAATTGTTGCCTTTTTTGTCATTTTGTCTAAAGATTTGGATTTTGAGGATTTGGAGGATGTACTAGTACCCTCATGGCTACTCAACACCTCAGAAAAAGATTGCTGTAGCAATCCCCTGTCTATAAGTTTCCTCCTTCTCTCCAAGAGGACTTTTGAAGAAAAGGAGTGACAAATGCTGCAGGTGTCTTGGAGGTGTTTAGCCGCCAGACAGTAGACACATTGAATGTGTCCATCGGTGATGGACATTTTCTGCCCACAATCTGGGCATTTATTAAATCCCAATTTAGGATGGGATTTCTCCTTTTCATCCGACATATTTAAATAAAACAAACAGTAAACTGCAAAAGGTAATAAAGTCCTTACTCACTTGTAAAGATCCACAAACAACTAAGCCCAATCTGGGCACTATCTATAACAATGTAATTATAGATTAGAAAAATAGGACTAAAGAGGCCCACAGAAAAAAAGCCTGACTATTATAAAGATTAATAAGAGTAAATAGGGTTAAAGGCCCACACAAACGAAGAAGCCAACAAGGTACTAACTTTTAAACTATTTATAACTATTGAAACTATAGATTATATTATGAAAAGACCTAATACTAACACACACTATTTTTTAAACAAAAAGGAAAACTTTTTATATAGACTTGCTGTTGTTTTTCCCAAAAATGGTCCGAGCTAGTTGGATCACCGAGATCTCTCTTGCCGCGGCAAACTAGATCTGAGGTAATTCCAGCAGTGCATTGTGGGATAAGGGGCTTGGTCTCGAGCTACTGGCAAACCTTGAGCTTTGCTATCGGCTGTGTGGGAGCCGAGGATCGGCTCCAAACCCATCAGGGAGAATAAACGGCGAGATTTAACAACTTCACATCACTTCATTCTTTGCCAACAAATTCACTGCATCAACCTTTTCATCAATTACTGATACACCTGTCAACGTAGAAAGTAGAATTGCATCTCTCTATATGATCAACTTGCTTTTTTGAGTGGCCCTTCTTTATAACTATGTGAGGTTTACTTGATTTGCAAAACCTTTGAAAATGGTTCCATTTTTTTGTTTACATGTGGCATTGCTGATCAAATGATAAGCATGTCTCTTTTATAGTCATGATTGGTACCACAACTGCGACAGTTAACAATAAAGCTGAATTTGGGTTTTGCTGATTCATGCTTGTACTGCGCTGAGCATGCTCCTTTCTTAGAACTTGCTGGAAAACTATGTGGCTTCCCAGGAGAACCCACAAGGGCTGTAGCTGCCATATGCTTAGGCCTGCTTTTGTTTGGCCCATGTTGCATGCTGTCTACATTTGCTCTGGAGCCTGCTGAAACCATGCTCTTATCACTTGCAAGCATACTTGTGTGCCTTTCTGTAACTTCATGGATTTGACAAATCTCACTAGCTTTACTCAGCATTAAATCACTGTAACAAAGCAAAATTGTTCTCACAGCAGCACTATTAATACCACACACAACCCTGTCCTTTATTAACTCATCTTTTAAGTCACAAAACTGACACATTTTATATTTGTTCCTCATGTCAGTAATATAAGCTGCAAAAGTTTGCCTTGGTTTCTGATCTCTTGTGTAAAAGTGATTTTAAGATATATTTATATTAGTATATTAGTATATTAGTAAGCTCCACAGAAAATGTTTATAATATATAATAGACAATATAAAATAGGTTAGATAGTACAGTGATTTATAGGGTGATGTGCTGTATACACTCACATTTGTACATTTATAATTGTAGCATAGCACATTTGTATATCTTTGCGTTTTTGCAATACCTTTTTTACAGCAGCTTTGTACATCCATGTATCATACAGTAGTACAATCATGATCAATTGAGTTATTTCAACAGTATAGTACATTCAAATGAGAGTAAAAGAGTACGTTCATGTTCAAAATAGTACAAGCTCATGTGTATATACAAGTAAGTACATTTATGTTCATATGAGTTAGTGGAACAGTTAAGAGCACCCTTAGAAGAGCAGAGATTAGGACATTTATATACATTCAAGTTATTGCAAACATTGAACCCTGGTTACAGTAGACTAGTGTAGGTCAGGAAGTATATAGATAATACTGGAGAATAGTTTATTGAAAGGGAAAATAAGGGTGGATGCTTCATCTAGAGGATGAGGTTGTTGGGAGGGGATAGTGTAAGTGAAGGATGGATGGAGTGAAGTGGAGTCAACAAAAGAAAGAGTTCAGTGTAGAATGCTGCAGTCATATTGTAATAGAAAAGGAGACTTGTGTGTACGTTATAATAAGGAAGGATTGTGATGTTATAGTGTGGTTTGAGGGAGGAGAAGTAATCCTACCTAGAATGATCTGTAGTGCAATAAATTCAATTTGTGAGTCTCTAGGTATCTGGTTGGAAGTAACATGCTCACTGACAAATATGTAGAGTCCACTACAGTTGCCAGTGGGCATGAAGTCATGAAAAGTACAAAATCCTGGTGCAGAGAGGAACTGCCCTTTTTGAATTTAAACCAAGTATTACTAACTGTGCAAACATGGATGTTTTCCAAGTGTAGCAGTGCTTTAAACAGAGGCAATTGATTAGACTTCTGGCATTAAGGAGAGCCACGTTAGTGGTATCCAGTTTTGGGACTAATGTACTAGTTATGCTGAAATAATCATTAACTGGAATCTGCTTAAAAAGGCTCTTTGTGTAGCAAAGGCTTTCGAGAGGGGCAGGCCATCCTTATGGAAGCAAGCTGGACTGTCAAGCATCTCATCCCATGTTGACACATACTGGATCTCCCTGGAATGACACAAGCTAGTTAACCAATAATTGAAGCCAATTATCTCTTTTTTTGTATCAAGGCATCATTCCAGATGAAAGCAAGATTTCCATCAGGACTATTTCTTACTTGCATTTGTAACATGCCTGGAACGTTCTGACTTATCTCTCTATATATCCCTCAGGGATTTACACCTCAAGTCATTCACTCCCACATGAACCACTACCATATCATAGTCATAGTTGTCAAGAGTTAGTGTCCTTAGAACCCTTGCAATGTCAGAGATTCTGGCACTTGAAAGACAACTCATTCTAACTCTCTCCTTGTCCAGCCTTGTGAGTGACAAATCAGAGTGCCTGACAATAGTCACCTATCACTAAAGCATTGTTATCATTGCTATGATTCAACGTAATAGATTTGGAATATTTTTGCTCAGTGTGGCTCTTTATGAGAAGTATGCATGAGGTGGATGAGAGGCCTGACTTTTACTGAGACTTAATTTTCTTATTTATAGGAATCTCTGGAAATTATTGTTTTACAGCCTCAACACAAGACGTATTGCTGTGATTAGAGAAGCATCATGGTGGAGGTGTATGAAGTTCTTAGGTAAATGTTATAGGTGAGAAGGAAGCCTCTAGGTTAATTAGGTATTTACAAGCTCTCATAGATGAAATTATTATTAGTGTTGAGTATAAATTCATTATCTGTGAGCATAACGCAGTCTGTACACCATCTTAGGAGACCTCATGCTACAAGGCCAGCAACAGAGTTGAAACTAGCAGGCTGACCTTCCATCTTTTCTAGTACTTAGTTATTTAGATGAATAAAGAAAATGCAGTCAAAGGGGAGGAACTTACCAATTTCATCCTCTAGTGCTCACTAGTATGAGCATATAAGAGGAAAAACTTGGAGGAGCTACCAAAGATAAACTTAAAGTAAGGGCAGGCAACTCAAGAGCCACCAAGTTTAAAACATCAATTCAAACTGGCTTGGTGGACGTTTTGTATTCTAATTCTAAGGAATAAAATGGGAAAGCAAATGTTTTTAAATAATTTAAGGGGAGTGTCTTCAGAAAATTATGTATCTGGGCTTACTGACAACAGCCATTAAAGAAGGAAAGTAAGAACTTATATTGTCAAAGAATCATAAGGGGTGGACAACAACAGATACAGTGGGTTTAAAAACACAACTGCAACTGTATGAGGCTAGGAAAATTAGCTATGTAGCTGACTGTCCAGGAACTGCCTTAACGCAAACAATAGTCCTGAACTAGCCTGACAGTGACACACTACATACGAAAGAAAATAAGTTTAGCACTAACAGCTACGTTATTTAAATGGCAAAATAAAGTGCAACTATTTACTGGGATTACTAATACAGGTTTAAAGACTTTAGTTAAAGCATATACAGGCTGTTAAAATAAACATAAAACAGACAGATACTTGAAAAATCTTCACTTATCTGTGTTGATGAATATATTGGAGCTATCACATGCCAGGAGCAGTTTCAAGAAACACAGCAATAACCAGTTTGGATGATGGGAACATTAAATTCTATAGCTAACTGGCCTGGAACTGCCTTAAAGCAAACACAAGTCCTGAACTAGCTTGACTGTCACTCACCACATATAAAAGAAACTAAGATTTAATAGCAAATGTTAAACCTCATAAATGGCAAACTGCAGTGCAGCTGTTAACTGAGATTAGTAATACAGATTTAAAGACCTTAGCTAAAGTAAACACAGACCTTTAAAAAGAAATTAAAAATATATCAAGAAATGGAAAATGTCCTCTTATATTCACTGCTGAATGTACTGCAACTAACAGAAACCAGCAACATTTTAAAGGAGCATATCAATAACTGTTTGGGATGATGGGAACATTCTTAGATGCTTAGCTCTGCAGCTGACTGCTCTAGCACTTTCTTAAAGTAAACACAAGCTCTATAACTAACCTGACTGTCACTCACCACATAAGAATGAAAGAAACTAGGGTGTAATATCAACGGTTATCCTACTTAAATGGCAAAATGCACTGCAACAATTTACTGGATTTACTAATACAGACTTAAAGACCTTAGTTAAAGCAAAATACATATGGTTAAAATGAACCTAAAAATATCAATAAGTGAAAAATCTTCATTATCTTTGCTGTTGAATGTGTTGGAACTATTACAAACCTGCATCTGTTTAAGGGAGCACACAAGAAAATAGAAAGAATTCCTTCAAACTACAGACACTAAAATCCTGACAACCTCCCTAACCAACACATTTTTCACAATGCAAAAGAAATATTTTCCCAAAGTCTCCTAGCTACTAAAAGTAATATAAAACAGTGGGTAATAACAGAGCTCAAAGCTCTGTATAAACTGAGAGACAATGCCTGGCACAAACAGGAGGAAAACCAACCCTCCTTAACAAAAACAATGTTACACACACATATCTATCTATCTATTTATAACTATATGTGTATGTATATATCTATTTATATTTTATATGTGTACCTCTTTCTCTATATATATTACAAACAAACACACATATACAGTGGATATAAAAAGTTTACATACCCCTGTTAATGGTTTTTGTGATAAAGAAAAATGAGACCACAATAAATCATTTCAAAACTTTTCCCACCTTTAATGTGGCCTTTAACCTGTACAATTCAATTAAAAAGCAAACAAATCTGTTACGGGAAAAAATATAAAAAATAAAAATGTACAATACGCTGGTTGCATAAGTGTACACACCCTTAAACTAATAATTTGTCGTGTGTGCACACCCTTAAACTAATACTTTGTTGAAGCACCTATTGATTTAATTACAACATTCAGGCTTCTTGGGTAGGAGTCTACCAGCATGGTACATCTTGACTTGGCAATATTTGCCCACTCTTCCTTGCAAAAGAACTCCAAATCTGTCAGATTGTGAGGGCATCTCTTGTGCACAGCCCTCTTCAGGTCACCCCAGAGATTTTCTATTGGATTTAGGTCTGGGCTCTGGCTAGGCCATTCCAAAACTTTAACTTTCTTCTGGTGAAGCCATTCTTTTGTTGATTTGTATGTATGCTTGGGGTCATTGTCGTGTTGAAAGGTGAAATTCCTCTTCATCTTCATCTTTCTAGCAGATGCTTGAAGGTTTTGGGCCAAAAGTGACTAGTACTTGGAACTATTCATAATTCCCTCCATCTTGACTAAAGCCCTAGTAGTTCCAGCTGAAGAAAAGCAACACCAAAGTATGATACTGCCATCGCCATGCTTTACCATAGGGATGGTGTTCTTTTGGTGATGCAAAGTGTTGTTTTTGCACCAAACGTACATTTTGGAATTGTGGCCAAAACATTCAACCTTGGTCTCATCAGACCATAACACATTTCCCACATGCTTTTGGGAGACTTGCTGTATTGTTTTGCAAATTTTAGCCAGGCCTGGATGTTTTTCTGTGTAAGAAAAGGCTTCTGTTTTGCAACCATACCCCACAGTCCAGACATATGGAGAATATGGGAGATTGTTGTCACATGTAGTACACAACCAGTACTTGCCAGAAATTCTTGCAGCTCCTTCAGTGTTGCTGTAGGTCTCTTGGCAGCCTCCCTGACCAATTTTCATCTTGTCTTTTCATTAATTTTGGAGAGATGTCCAGTTCTTTGCAACATCACTGTTGTCCCATATTTTCTCCACTTTTTGATGACTGTCTTCACTGTGTTCCATGGCATATCCAATGCTGTGGAAACATTTTTGTACCCTTCTCCTGACTGATGCCTTTCAACAATGAGATCTCTTTGATGCTTTGTAAGCTCTCTGTGAACTATAATCCAAACACAAGGCACACAATACAGAGAATAGGCTGTATAAACGAACGGCCACACAATAAAACCCCAAGGAAGCTGCTTTATTCAACTAACGTTGTCAATACAAATATGTTTTCGTCCAAAAGACTTCATCAGACATTAAAATAAATGATCCACTGGTTTTCATTAAATATTTAAGGAAAACCAGTGGATCATTTATTTTAATGTCTGATGAAGTCTTTTGGACGAAAACGTATTTGTATTGACAACGTTAGTTGAATAAAGCAGCTTCCTTCAGGCTTTATTGTGTGGCCGCTCATTTATACAGCTTATTCTCTGTGTTGTGTGCCTTGTGTTTGGATTTTGGTTCGAGGTCTTTTTGGGATATTCTCCTATTGATTCATTTCTCTCTGTGAACCATGGCTTTTGCTGAAGCAGGCAAGTGAGTAAATGTCAGGAAAATCCTACTAGGACAGCTGAACTTTATCTGGGGTTAAACAGAGTCTCTTTAACTGATGGCAGGTGTGTACCCAAGAAGACTGAGTGCTGTAATTAAATCAAAAGGTGCTTCAACAAAATATTAGTTTATGGGTATACACACACAACAAAGTATTAGTTTAAGGGTGTGCACACTTATGCAACCAGCGTATTGTATGTTTTCTATTTTTTATATTTTTTCCCTAACAGATTTGTTTTTTTCAATTGAATTATACAGGTTATAGATCATATTAAAGGTGGGAAAAGTTTGAAATCATCATCACCAAATCAACAAAAGAATGGCTTCACCAGAAGAAAATTAAAGTTTTGGAATGGCCAAGCCAGAGCCCAGACCTAAATCCAACAGAAAATATGTGGGGTGACCTAAAGAGGGCTGTGCACAACAGATGCCCTCGCAATCTATCAGATTTAGAGCTCTTTTGCAAGGAAGAATGGGCGAATATTGCCAAGTGAAGATGTGCCATACTGATAGACTCCTACCCAAGAAGACTGAATGCTGTAATTAAATCAAAAGGTGCTTCAACAAAGTATTAGTTTAAGGGTGTGTACACACAACAAAGTATTAGTTTAAGGGTGTGCACACTTATGCAACCAGCGTATTGTATGTTTTTTATTTTTTATATTTTTCCCCCTAACAGATTTGTTTGTTTTTCAATTGAATTGTACAGGTTATAGGTCATATTAAAGGTGGGAAAAGTTTGAAATCATCATCACCAAATCAACAAAAGAATGGCTTCACCAGAAGAAAATTAAAGTTTTGGAATGTCCTAACTAATCCATCACCAGACTTCCCTACCTTACACATCCACATTATGCAGAAAAAACTCCAATAAAAGATACAGAAAAAATAAAATGATCAAATTCCCCCTGGATTCTCCCCAGGTGCTGAAGTCATCTTTCTATGGTTTATACAGTTATGCAAATAACACACTCTTCTGCCTCCGCACCATCCGCACCATCTCAATATCCTCTGCCCTATCTCCAAATACATTGCTTTCTCTTTGTATGCCAGTCATAGTTTAGCTCATTCCCAAAATCCCTAACCCAATAACACCAATGATTTCAGACCGATATTAATTTTACCATCACTAGACAAAATCCTAAAAAAAAAAAATCACAAAACTTGAAGAATACATTAAAATATGTAACATCCTACCCATACAACAATGTTTTCTGGACTGGCTGGAGCACTATGACAGCCCAATATACTCTCACTGAAGACAAACTTAATGCAGACAAAGGAATGTTCATACATTCTGTTTTAATCGGCCTGACAAAAGCCTTTCACCTAGTAGACCATGATCTTATTATTAACTCTCTTATTTCTCTGCAGGCATCAGCTAACACTCCATCCCCTGATCCCAAAACTTCTTAAGCAACATACAATTCCAACTCAATATCAGCTGAAACCTCTCTTCCCCATTACCTTTCTATAAAGGTATCCCACAAATATCATTCCTACTCCTGTTACTCTTTTTCCTTGTTCATCGACAACCTCCCTGCAGATCTACCAAAAGCCAAAATTATTTTCTCCGCATACAGAACCAGCTCTTTCTCCCACACTATCAAAAAAGAACTACAGGAAAAATGCACCACATTTTCCAAATAACTCTGCCAAACAGCCAAAACAAACTAATACTAAACCACAATGAAACCAAAGTATTTTTTTAAATGACATAAGTTTCTATGTAATGGACTATTCAGTCTTAGAGAAGGAACACTTAGACACAACTCCACCCTTCAAATATATAGGGGTTTAGTTAGATCAAAATCTAAACTTACAATTCCATGTCTCAAAAGCAAAATTAAAAATCAACTCTTATCTATGCAAGAAAGATTTCCAACCTCCTAACCTCACACATAGGGTAGAAATAGCCAAAGAAGTCCTTCTTGCTCAGCTAGAATATACCCTCCCATTCATACCCAATGTCTCTGTTGAAAACTTTAACACATTACAGACAACTATCAATATCTGCAGATTTATCTTCTTGGCCCCCAAAAGAGAACATTACTGGTCATACTCACGAAAGCAAACTGGTTAGCATTAAAATAAAGATGCACACTCATAGTGGCCTCATTCATTTGCAAGTTACTAAGAAGTCACACCTTCCATTATTTTTGTAGCCAACTTATCAAAAAAATTCACAATTTACAACCTAAGATCCCTTTCACAGGAAAAACCTTCCCAACATCCAGCAAGAAACAAACTACATAGCATTGATCACAGCTTCTCGGTAATGACCCACCAAATTTGGCAGTCATTCTGCATCAAACTTTTGATCAACCAGCTCATATCACGAATTTCAGATTTAGCTCAGAAAAATACATACAATAACAAGACTCGAGTAATTGCTTCCAAACCATAAGCTTGGCATAAATCTTGACAACCACCTAGAATCTGTCCTATGCACATTGTATATCTAGCGTACACTACAATCTTTAATTAATTAATTAGTTAATTAATTTAATTTAATTATTTATTTATTTATGTACATTTGTTAACAAGGATAGTCCAAATGAGCAAAAGTTTCAAGGCTTCAAGGCTTGCTGATTTAAAAATAGTTTCTGTTTGTAAATTCTTGCATACACTGTTGGAAACTCCTGGGTTCTGGCTGGTGTGATTCTCAAACAATCTGAAAACATATTGCTGATTGTTAAGTATATTTCTTGGCATTTTAACCTTTCAGAGTTCTGCATTGTCGGAATTTTGCCTGACTGAATTATTGTTTGCCTGACTGAACTATTTTATATATTTTCTGTCACTGTTTTATGTTTCTTATCTGTCCTGAAACTGTTTTTCCACCCTCCCTCACACCCTATTCTTGTAGAGTTGTTATAGTTGGTGGCTTTGCACTTGCCCACCCCTACTGTAAATTTGATCTGGGACACCCCTCCCAGTCTGCTGTTCACTCTACTTAATACAGAGAGAACATTTGAGAAGGCCAACCCACTTGGGTTCTTAACCTCTGCTCCTCCTTCCTCTCTCCTTGCACTTTACTAAATAAATTGCACTTTATTTTGCTTTTGCCTCTTCTTAAAAGTACTCACTTGTATTTATTCTGCTGCATTTATTAGTGCTTGGTAGTAGCCTGATTAAATCGTAACTGTTATTCTAAGCCTTTCGGTTTAAGCACTTATGCTTCAGACCAGTTGTTTTACATTGAAAAGGTTTGTGGTCTGCACTGTTGTGGAAGGACAGGTAGCTTACATCCTTCTAAACTGGGAATTGCTGATTGAAGGCTCAGTGTCTTATTCTAAAAGTGTATTAGTTCTGATTTAAGCACTTGGGCTTCAGGCCAGTTATTTTACATTAAGAAGGTTTGTGGTCTGCACTCTTGTGGGAGGAGAGGTTAGATTCTGCCCTTCTGAGCTGGGAATATCTGGTTAAAGGATTATTGTGCTTGATTATTTGAACTGTTTCTTTCTGAAATTGGTGCGCCTTGTTTGCTGTAGCATAGACTAAATTCAGGCATGCTGAATCTAGCTTTGTTTGTATAACTTGAGCACTAATCCAGGCCATCTTTTTTGGAGAAGGTTTCCCTGCTCCCTAGTGGCAGGATTGTGCAGTTAGAACTTGTCTGATTGAAGACTGCTGGAACAGGGCTCAGTTTTGAGCTTTTTTTACTGGTTAATTGGGTAATTTGTTTAAATCAGTTTGCTCGTTTTTTATTGTTATATATAAAAAATTGCACTTTATTCATTTGCTTTTACTGTATTTGTGTTTCTTTCCACTTTATTGCATTTATTCTGCTGCATTTATTACTGCTTGTTAGTAGCCTGATTAAATTGTAACTGTTATTCTAAGCCTTTGGTTGAAGCACTTGGGCTTCAGACCAGTTGTTTTGGTTTGCACTGTTGTGGCAGGACAGGTAGCTTGCATCCTTCAAAGTTGGGAGCTGCTGACTGAAGGCTTAGTGTCTGTATTCTACGAGTGTATTAGTTCTGGTTTAAAAACTTGGGCTTCGAGCCAGTTATTTTACATTAAGAAGGTGTGATCTGCACTCTTGTGAGAGGAGAGGGTAGATTCTACCCTTCTGAGCTGGGAGTTTCTGGTTAAAGGCTTGCTGTGCCTGCTTATTTGAACTGTTTCTTTCTGAAATTTGTACCCCTTGTTTGCTGTAGCATAGACTAAATTCAGGCATGCTGAATCTAGCTTTGTTTGTATAACTTGAGCACTAATCCAGCCCATCATTTTTTGGAGAAGGTTCCCCTGTACCCTAGTGGCAGGAGTGTGCAGTTAGAGCTTGTCTGATCGAAGACTGCTGGAACGGGGCTCAGTTTTTAGGTTTTAATTGGTTAATTTATTTAAATCAGTTTGCTCATTTGCTACTGTTATATTAAAAAATAAAATAAAAAATACACTTTATGCATCGCCGCTTAGCTAGGGTTAAACTATTCCTGGCCACTTTTTTTAGTTTTAGCACTCAAATCTGTTTCTTTGAGCTCAGCACTTGTTCAGAACTCATTGTAAGAACTAAATAAGCTACAAATTACTACAGCACACAACTTTCCTCACTTGTCTAGAGGAAAACAGTTTTTAGTACTTAATAAATAAGCACCTATCCAGGCATGTCTAAGGGTCAGCTCCCGGTGTTTTCTCAAGTCTACCTGATGAATCTGGGCATCTTGGGGCAATGCAGCAATTGCCTCATGTACACAGACAACCCTCTCCTCCTACCACCCAACACTACAACCTGTGAGAGATGCACTTGTATAGTCAAACTGGAAGCAAAGCTCTCTTCACCCAAGACTGGACTAGACAGTCAAGAGGAGAAGGAAAACACTTGCACTACACCACACTCATCACATAGTCCCTCAAAACCTACACCACCAAAACACACACAAAGCAACACAAAGCACACACCTATATTCACTGAGGCTCTCAATAAAAATCTGCTCAAGCAAAAGAGACCTTCAAAGCAGAAATGCATGCAACCTCCACCCCCCAACACAACCCAAATGACACATAGCCCACAAACTCAGTGTGCCACTCAACAATAGCCCATACGGCATAACAACGTACCCAATACTCTAGTCATAGGTGAGTCTATAGTCAGGCGCACTGATGTTCCACTCACCAGGCTAAACAAGGAGAAAGTTACTGTCAGCTGCCTGTCGAGTGCCAGGATCTGCCACATAATGCATGCACTCAGGTCACTCCACAACAAGTACAAATATGATTCTGTCATTGTTCATGTTGGTGTGAACAACCTGAGATGTACCTCCCTGGACTACATGAAAAGAGACATGGAAGAGCTCTCCGATCTTTTAGCCCAGGCAGGTATGACCCTAGCCCTGAGTAGCATCCTGCCATTGCCCAGAATGATACCACAGCACAAGGACAAAATGACTGACTTCAACAATTGGCTAAGCTTCTGGTGTCATTCTAAGGGGATCCAGTATCCGTCTGCCTGGGATGACATGATCGACAGACCACAATGCTTTGCCAGAGATGGCCTGCACCTGTCGCCCTTGGGATTCCGGATACTGGCTAAGGCTCTTGCCACCCCTATAGTGCCTTTTTTAGGCAAGGTTCAAATGACAAATTGACCACCATAGCAGGTATAAGCAAGCAAAATCTGAGGGTAATGCTACTCAATGCTAGAAGTCTAAACCTCAAAATACATTCACTTGAGGCACTCCTTAAAATGGTGAACATCGACATCTGTGCAGTGACAGAGACCTGGTTCAAGGCTCCAGAGAGCACCCCTGCATTACCAGGCTATAATTCATACCACACCTTTCGGCCACCTAACCTGGACCGAAACACTAAAGGTGGAGGCGTGTCCATATTCATTAAGGATATCCACACCTCCAGGCTAGCTGCTCAGCATAATGCATCCAAGATTATCCAAGTGCAACTAACTCTGGGCAAGACTGCAATCCAGATTGTAACTTGCTACAGATCCCCCACCATGCCCCAGGATTCCCACTCCTCATTTCTTGATACACTGGAAAATATTAGGGTACAACCCAACACCCTAATAATGTGCGATTTCAAGTATCCCACCATTAACAGGGAAAAATACTCATGTACCAACTCTTTTGCCCAACGTTTTCTGGAATTCATAAATTCCAATGCCTTGGATCAACTTATCCACACCCCCACCTGGGGCAGCAATATCCTAGACCTGGTCATTACCAACATGGGAGAATGGTGTTCCACACCAAAGGTCAATTCCTCGTTGGTCAGATCCGACCACAAGCTAATCAGCCTAGACATCCACACCCCACACCCCCCCATTAGGGAAACCACCATAAAAAAAATTCTCCAAAGCCAGCATCACGCTTCTTAAGACAGAAGTGGCAAACTTCACGACACCCATGCAGACAGACAATAGAGGTATGGCTGCTGAATCCTACACAAATGCACTTTATAAGCACTTACATGAGTGCATGGATTGTGCTATGCCTAACAGAACCAAGATGTTAGCCTCCAAAAAAAGGAAGCCAATCTGGTTGTCCCCTGCCATAAACAAACTCTACAACAGAAGAAAGAAACTGTTGTAAAAAAGAGTAAAATCCCACGATTAGAAGAACTCCCTGGTCAGCCTCAGTAAGAAGCTGAGATCCCTCATAAAATCCTCCAAAGCTAGTTATGAAAACAAAATCAACACTGATTCTAATGACAGCCACAAAGCATTCTATAGCTATGTCAAGAATCTCAATGGCAACACTCAGATCTGCTCTGAGTTACAGCATAATGGCACTAAATATACAGAACCCACTGATATTGCCAACATCCTGGCAGATAGGTTCAGTGCTAACTTTACCCCCCCCCCCGACCCACCCACTAAAGGGCCCATCTCTATACTGGAAGAATGCAAAATTCCTGTAATCATGGCTGCACAGATAAAAACCACACTCTCCAAAGCCAAGAACACAGCAACCATGGGACCTGACAACATCCCAGGCTGTGTTCTACATGAACTACAGAATGAACTGGCACCCCACCTAAGCACCATGTTCAATCATAGCCTCACCTCAGGCTTTGCACCCACTGAATGGCGCACAGTGACGGTTATCCAACTCCACAAAGGGGGAGCCACCATGGACCCTGGAACTACCGCCCCATTAGCCTAACAAATCTGGTCTGCAAGGCCATGGAATGTATCATCATGGAACTTATAAACAAAGACACTGGTAATCTCCAAACTCTGGACCCGACCCAGTTTGGGTTTGTAAAAGGCAGATCATGTCTCCTAAACCTGATTGACTTCTTTGAAGCAGTCACCAAAGCCATAGACAAGGGTAAGGTGGCTCACACAGTAGCCTATCTAGATCTCGCCAAGGCTTTTGACAGCATCCCCCACTCTGGAATTAAAGATAAATTCACTAAACTAGGTATAAATCCCTATGTCAGAAGATGGGTTGTCAACTGGCTCACTGACAGAACACACGCTGTGAAAGTAGCAGACTCCAAATCTGAATTCAGACCAGTGACAAGTGGAGAACCACAGGGTTCAGTCCTGGGTCCCCTCCTGTTTGGTATCTACTTTTCTGATGTACAGGCTAACACAGAAGGTCTTTGACTAGTGAAGCTCACAGATGACTGCAAACTAGGAGCCATAATTGAAACTCCTAATGATGTGGACATCCTACAAAAGGGCCTCACTCAGACAGATGCCTAGTGTCAAAGCCATGGCCTCAAGCTCAGTGCCAAAAAGTGCATTGTCATCCCCTTTGGTAAAAACTCTGTACCCATGAGCTACCACATAGGTGGTAGTCTACTTAACACCGAAAGTGTGATAAGAGATCTTGGGACACAGGTGGACAGTAGCCTCTCCTTTGATAATCACATTGCCACAGTAGTCAGGAAATCCTTCTACGTAGCACACCTCATCACAAAAGGTTTTTCATCCAGGAAAAAAGAGGTTATTGTTCCCCTCTACTCATCACTCATTAGACCTATTATAGAGTACAACTCCCCTTTTGGTATGTACCTCACAAGACATCTACAACAACTGGAAAGGCCACAGAAATACCTCACAAAAAGGATTATCGGCCTCAAACAGATGCTATAGGCAGACCGTCTCAAACAACTCCAGCTTTACTCCATCTCATATCGCCTACTCAGAAGCAATCTCTGCCTAACATACAAAGCTATGTCAAACCCAGAGCTGTTGGACATGCTCCACTTAAAGAAATCCCAATCCCTCCAAGCTATACGCTCTAGGGACCTAAACCTTGTCACCACAATAAACAGAACATGCTGGAGGGATAGATTCCTGTCCCAGAGACTTCCCATACTCTGGAACAAACTACCTATCTATATCAAACAAAGCTCCTCATTAGCATTCTTCAAGAAAAATCTTGATGATTGGATGGGAAATAGGAAATTCACCCTGGAGATCACCTCTGTGGCTCTGCTCGACAGGGACACAGGAAAACAATGTTCTTGGGTGGCGAAAGCCAGGGTACCTTTTTGGCTAGGCTTGTATAGGCCCTAGGGCCGATAGCCTAGTACCTACCTATGAACCTATGAAAAGCCCCTATTCAGCAGAGGCCCAGGCAGAAAGTTTCCACAATTACCATCAAATGCAATGCAACATTAGTTATTATTTTACACATACCAATCTGTCAGAAAAATAAAAAAGAGAACATTTAGGTGGTATTACTGTGGCAACAAAAAGCAAGAAGATAGGATTGCAGGAAGAGCTGTGATGAGTACTAGGTAGTGAGGGAAATATGAAAGGTGCAAGGAGGTAGGATTATTGAAAGAGAAGTAGTGAGTTCTAAGTAGTGAGAGAGATATATGATAGAGGGAGTATTTAAAATTGAAGTCTGGAGAATCAGGTACAAGAGCAGGAACATTTATTCTTTGCTGTCCACTACTCTACTCAGCCTTACTTCATTTCCCCCTTGCCCTGTTCTACTCTCTTTCCTCCCTCCCACACCCTGTTTTATGTTCAAGCTGTACATACTATAAATATCAACTAATGGTATATGAAACTCTAATACAATGTATACTGTTCATCTAAATTAGTGTATTTATAAATTCTCGTACAGATCACTGTCCATGCTGTATTCTCTGCTATATTTTGTTAATTCAGGTATATATAATTGTTCAGTCTGTGTTATATTGTGCTATATTCATATTATGTAAGACTGTATTATTGTTCTCCCCAGGCTGATTCTGAAAATAGTCTGTGAAGATCAGTGTATTAGCCCAGTTTACAAAAACAAACAAATAAACACAAAGTAAGAAAACAAATCCATGGCAAAAAAAATGGGTTTAAATTAACAACTAACGGTTTGTATGACTAGTTGTAAATACTGTTCAACAATTAAGATAAAAAATGTATGCACTCCTTGCTGAATGTATTTCAATTCTATGCTTGTAACGTTGATGCCACATGGTTAATGATGATCACAGTCTTGACTGGAAGCTTGACAAATCTCTCTAGAATTGTGTACATAGTATGGTATTTTTATATTATTACTTATTTGTTGTTTGTTATTATTATATCATTGAAATAATAATAAGTGGATTCAAGGATGCCTGCATCTGACAAGTCAAGCATTATATGTTTAAAGTGTGAGGCAGTAAGGGGTGAGGTTTGCTACTGCACATTTGATACAGTACTGCTTTGAAATACAGCTAAAAAAATACTTTAGTGTTTGAGAATCATTAGCTTTGTCCCTGATTTTTAAGACAAGAAGTTGAAATGCTCTATAGCATAACCTATGTTATAATACCTCTTAACCTACAAGTATTAAAATAATCACAACAATGACTTAAAAATTGTAGCAAGGGGGCATAAGTCTTAAACTCTCACCACAAGAAATCTGGACTTGGCCAAAAATAATGGTGGGACAAAAGGTAAAAATCAGAGACAGATTTTAATTATTGTTATTATAGACTTAGAAATATGCTAGAATAACAGGTTTGCTTTAGCGTGTATTTTCCAGAAGGCTATGAAAGCTGAAGCTCAAATGTTTGTTATTATTTTGTCATTTTAATCCTTGGTAATTTGCCTGAAAACCACAAAGGAACCGACCAAAAATATAAGACAAAAATCTGGACATTTTGCAAAGATCCTGACAATTGAGAAGTATGGCAAGGGGTCCAAAATAGGACCATATTCTTATTTTTCAGAACCAAAGAGCTTTAGATACCAGAGCCTGTATACTTGGTGATAATTAATACATCTCTTTCTATGGACTTATTGTTTTTTTCAACAATGTATATACCATTAAACAGGCCTAATATTATATAGAAATCAGTAAATCTAGGAGGGCCAGAGGTAAATCTATGGGCCTCATTAGTAACAGAACATATTTTAAATAGTGCTTTTACAAACATAGAACATTTTACATATTTGTTGACTGGTTAAGCTCAGTGGACAAACTGTCCTTTTTCAGGGGCAACCGAGAAGGACTGCCTGATTAAATAAATTACTTAGTTATACAGTAGGCAAATGAAGGTGGAAGGAATTGAGCTATATACCATGGGCACAGAAAAAAGCTAATTTAAAACTCAGAGCTTCAATCCTTTGCTAACTTTCAGAAGTGCCAGAATAACATGTTTTATTTTAGCACACATTTTCTGAAGGATATGAAGCCTAAATCTCAAATGTCTTTCATTTATTGACTACAGTCTTTAATTGTTTGCCAGAAAACCACAAATTTTATGAGTGAGACCAAAAATGTGAAGCAAAATTTGGACATTCTGCTAAATCTGGACAGCTGAGCTGAGAGGTATGAACAGTAAGAGAATTTTAGATAGCATGCATTTTGTGAGGTAAAATACGTCTGTGACTTTAACAACTGCCATTATTAGTTGATTGTAAAGCACTACTTTTTCTCAAAAAATCACATATTTAAGGACAGACAGATCAAAATTCTGAACTAGATTTAGGAACAATCACTGAAAATGGGGGGAGTTGAGAAGTATGGTTGAAAGGTATGCTCAACATCTTTGCTCAAGAATTCTGGACATATTCAAAAATAACGGGGGAACAAAAGGCAAGAAATCAGAGGAAAGATTTAAATATAACTGTATTTCATATAAAAACATAGTTCTCAGCTGAATCAGGGACAAATTTCAACAGAATCAGGGACACTTTCAAAATATTACTGCTATTAACTAGAGATTGTGACAGAATAAGCAAATGTGAATTACATACCTCTCAACTGCCCCTTATATTGGGTCAAATTTTACATCTGTTCCTCTTACTCCCTCTTTTGGAGAAAAGATGGAAAATTATAAGTAATAAATGTGACAATAATTAGCATCATAGAATTCTTTTACTTCATAGGTGTCTACTAGGCTAATGGCCCTGGAGCCTTTATAAGCCTAGCCCATAGGATTATCCTGGCATCGTACCACCCAACCTTAGTTCCCAGTGCCTCTGTCAAGTAAAGCCACTGGAGTGATCCTGGGGTGAAATTTCTATTTCCCATCCACTCATTAAAATTGCTCTTGAAGAGGGCCAGTGAGGTGCTCTGCTTGACATGTATGGGAAGTCTATTCCATAGCACGGGCAGTCTCTGGGTTATGAACCTGCCCCTCCAGTATGTTCTGTTGATTGTGGTAATGAGGTTGAGGTCTCTGGAGCATGTGGTGTGGAGGGATTGGGATTTCTTTAGATGTAGCATTTCTAACAGAGCTGGCTCAGACATGGCTTTGTAAGTCAAGCAGAGATCGCCTCTAAGTAGGCGATATGAGACAGAGAATAGTTGGAGTTTTTTGAGTCTGTCCATATAGGACAAATGTTTAAGGTCTAGGATCCTCTTTGTGAGGTACTTTTGCGGCATCTCCAGTTGTTACAGGTGTTTAGTGAGGTACATGCCAAGTGGGGCATTGTACTCAATGACTGGCCTAATGAGGGAAGAGTAGAGGGAGACAATGACCTCTTTCTTCCTGGATGCAAAACCCCTAGTAATGAGATGTGCCAGGTAGAAGGACTTTCTGACCACAGTGGCAAAGTGGTGGTCAAAAGAGAGGTTGCTGTCAACCTGTGTTCCCAGATCTCTTATAATGCCTTCTCTGTTTAGTGGACTACCATCGATGTGGAAATTCATGAGAACCAGGTTTTTCCCAAAGGGGATGACATATTTTTTGTCATTGAGCTTAAGGCCATGGTTCTGACACCAGTCATGGGTCTCATTGAGGCCTTTCTGTAGGATGTCAACATCACTTGGGGAGTTAATAATAGCTCCTATCTTGCAATCGTCTGCGAACTTTGTCAGCCAGAGTCCCTCTGTGTTGGCTTGGACTTCAGAGAAGTAGATACCAAACAGGAGCGGACCCAGGACCGAACCCTATGGGACTCCACTCATGACTGCTCAGCAGTCTGACTTAGAGTCAGCTAGTTTCACACTGTGGGTTCTACCTGTGAGCCAGTTTGCAACTCACCTAGTGATATAGGGGTTGATGCCTAGCTTAGTGAGTTTTTCTATGATTCCTGAGTGGGGAATGGTATCAAATGCCTTGGTCAGATCAAGGTAGGCTGTATGAACCACCTTGCCTTCATCCACAGCTTTGGTGACTGACTCAAGGAAGATGACCAAGTTGAGCAGGCATGATCTATCCTTCACAAAACCAAATTGAGTGGGAGCCAGAGTTTGGAGATTCCCTATATCCTTGTTTATTAGGTCCATGATGATGCATTCCATAGCTCTACATATCAGACTCGTCAGGCTAATGGGGTGATAGTTCCCAAGGTCTGTAGTCACTCCTCCTTTGTGGAGAGGGATGAGTGTAGCAGTGCGCCATTTGATACGGACAAAGCCTGAGGTGAGGCTGTGATTGAACAAGGCACACAGGTGAGGTTTCAGTTCACTCTGTAGTTCAAGTAGAACACAGCCAGGGATATTATCAGGTCCCATAGAAGCTGTATTCTTGGCCTTGGACAGTGCTAGTTTAACCTGTGCAGCACTAATATAGGGTGCCTGGCAATCTATTGGTATTGTGACTGGTCCTTTGGGGGGGGGGGGGGGTAAAGTTGGCACTGAATCTGTCGGCCAATGTACTGGCAATATCTGTTGGCGGTCGGTAGGAGGTACCATTGTGCAGTAGTTCAGAGCAAATCTGGGTAGAAAACATATTTATTTATTTATATTTGTTGACCGGGAGTGTCCGACTGGATGTAGGTCCATTTTCAGCGGAGGCCCGGGGAGAAAAGCTCCACAGTTAAAATAAACAGATGGATATTAATCCACACCCTCTTATTCTGTTAATGTTTCAAGTCTACTATTGAAAAAGTGCCCCTTATTGTTTCTGGATTTGTCCCTGATTCTGTTGATATTTTACCATACTCCTTTGAAAGTGATGGAGAATTAATATACATTCCTGAAGGAAAAAAAAGTCTTAATTATTGTCATTACTTATGAAGTATAGTTTGCTCTTATTTCTGCAAGTCATCATTTTTAAGAGGAATTAAGAGGGGCAGAGCTAAAATCTGAGTCAAAATGAGCGAGAGTTGAAAGACATGCAAGTTAAGAAAGTTTTGCATCAACATGCATTTTCTGAAAGAAATATTAAGTGATATGGAGCTCAAAACTGTCCCTGATTTTGAGTCACATTTTAGATTTGCCCCTTTTAACCCTGCGTAAAACGGATAGCTTTTGAGAAAAGGTTCTGAATTACATTTTAATGACAACATTTAAGAGTTACATACTTCTTTTAATTCAGAAAACGTGCATCAGTTTGCAGTGCTTTAAATCTGTCACTAATATTTTAAAGTGTCATTGATTATTTCTGAATTTATCCCTGATTCATTGAGAGCCAACTTGACTGACTGTAATATCGGTGATTTACCAGAAATTCAAAACCTATACAATACTCGGGCATGGAATACACCCTTCATATAAGTACAACAGCTGCTGTTTTCACCGACGCCATACAGCATGGCAGAAACCTCCGTTACTTTTATAGAGAGTAGGATGATTTTTTTCGTGGCTGTTCCGTCAGTCAGCTTGGCTTTGCGTACCGGAAGTGCTCATATTGAACGTAAGGAATAGGATGATAATGGTGATGCACGACGTGTAGTAGGCAGGGAAAGGTAAGCTTTTTCATTTGTAGTTTTAATAGTAATATATTCTTGTTGGGATAGTGTACCGGAATTTTTATTGCTGTAAAACATTAGAACTTCCTTACCCTGTATTCCACTTATTGTAATGCACGAACATGTTTTTTCCCAGTTGTTTTAACGAGTGTAGACCGTATTTACACTCAGAATTTTCGGAGTTTTATGAAAGCAGACTGTGCTTGCTGTCCGTCTGCTTAAGATTGGATGAAATTAAGGAAGGGTTACTTTAGGTTTTTCTAGTTTCTTGCATTTTTTTTGTGTGTGTAAGAAGTAACGCTCGATAGCGCAAGCATTATTGTGAATTATAATGAGACGCTGCTCTGTGTGTGTATATATGTATGTGTACAAATACACTGCTTGGCACTAAATGACTACAACGACTAGATGTAATGGATTCTTTTCACATTCTAGAGTGTATGTAATTTGAGCAGGTAGTTTGTATCACTGTTTATTTTATCTCTTTGGCGGCTTCTTTTACTTTACTTTAGGAAGTCACCTACCTTAGCAGCCCTTGTAGGAATTGGCTTGAGATTAAATTGAGCATATTCTTCAAAGGCATTGGCGTGTTATGACATAAACACGGGGTCCCGCATTCGTACGAACTTGTAACCCAAACCACTAGACCTGCATTAGTTGAACACCCATTGAATAGCGTTATTTGACTGCAGTTGCATGCCACCAGCAATGGAAACCAAAAAAAAAAAAAAAAAAAAGAACACTCTCGTTCACAAGACCCTGTTTGTTTGTCTTTTTAAAGCATTTTTTTTCCTGGGTTTTTGTTGTTGTACTAATTCAGGCTTATCCTTTAATTTCGGGGGTTTATGTAGTACAGCAACAGTGCCTGCAAACTAGGGTTGCCACCTTTTTAAATACCCAAAGTGGGACATTTTTGGTACAAACATCAGGTTTTGCAGGCCAAAACATACTCACGGCCAGTACAAAGGACAGAACTTGCCTTTTTTTCCTAAATAAAAGGTTACTCTTGTAGCATTTTAGTTGCTTATTCTGCTTCTTATAACATTTAGGTGTTTCAGATACAGAATAACTGTTTTATGCAACTATCGCATAAAATATAGGAACTAATTTTGTCCTAAAATCTCAGGACAATTCCCATTTTTACACTTTTTTTAGCAGGACACAACTGCCCAAAGAGGGACTGTCCCTCCCAAAGTGGGACAGGTGGTAACCCTACTGCAAACTTGTATTTTATTCACAAGCAAATGTGTTGGATGGGGGAGGGGGCATGCCTCACGAGATGGTGTGGTTGTATTGCCGTCCACTCCGTCTTACTTGTATCTACACAGTTAGACTTTATCACTACTGCAGTGGTATAATTGACCACAGTTGTTCTGACTACAGTGCACTTCAGCAGAAGTCTACTAACTGTTATAGGTCGACCAACTGAGCAGTAAACAGATGCTACTATAACTCTGTGTGTGCTTGCACGTATAAACTAATTTAAATGTGTGTATGAAAAAAAAATATATATATATATCTACATAAATGTGTGTGAATAATATATAATTTTCACACATTTATTTATATATATATATATATATATATATATATATATATATATGTGTGAATTTTTATTTATATATATATATATACGTGTGAATTTTTATTTATATATATATATATATATATATATGTGTGAAATATATATATATATATATATATATATATATATATTGGTGCATTTGGATGCACATACATATATGCATACATCTAACCAGTAATGAATATTAATATACACAGTTGTATATGTAGTATTAAAATGTATGGGGAAGGTGTATGCTGAGATATTTCTCAAGGCTTTTGAAAGTTTCACAGTGGTAAAATGCAAATAGCCATTATCAAGAATGATCTCTACCCCTTCCCCAATAAAAAGTGGCTCTGCTATGTATCCTTAAGACCCGAGTGTGAAAACCTACACTGCCAGCTAAGGCCAGAGTTCATGTGTTCTGACAGTGCACTCCAAACTTTTTGATTCACTGTTGCATGAAAGGTTTTATTTTATTTACTTTTACATGATGAAGTCTTGAATTAAAGTTATTGGTACTTGCATATTATCGCAACCAGCTTTGCTAGATGGCATGCTGTACGATGTTTTCGGCAAAAGTGTCTCTGTTAATGGAAGATGAGTACTGTAAAGTGTGAAACAGTTTGTGGTCGCATTGTGTGCCACATACTAGGAGGAATAAGGGCAAATGTCCTCTTTACAGGGAGCGCCCTTGTCTGAACTGGACACATGACTGTTGCTTTACAATCGCTATCACTGGAACGAGTCAGCAAAGTGAACAGGTTCTCCATAGCTGAAGCGCCACCTTTCAAACGGAGTTAAAAGTGTAACTTACTATTCCTTACAGGCAACTTTCACTGTCATGATTACTGGCACCTAAAAGTAACTGCATATACTGGTCAGTGCTATCCCTTTGGTAAGATGTCACCCAAAAATAACTGTTATTCTTCCCCGCTCTCACAAGCAGCAGTCAGTAAGTCATGAAGTCAGTAAAACACGCTACCCACAAACCTGAATTTTCCCCTTATTCCTCTTCCAAACCCATCACCAATATCCCAGAAGACTTAACAGTTTAGCCAACTCTTTTAAACTTAAAAGGCATTTGTTTGACTGAAACATGAGCAATTATTGCATGCCGAAAATCTGGTTTCGATAATACGCAAGTACCAAGTTATTTAAGGTTCACATTTCAACCATAAAAATTAAGGCAAATGTGGATGAAGGGGTGCTGTTCACAAATCCCTGAAACTGTATTCCCGTCATGAAATCTTACTGTTTAAAAAAAGCCAGAGTTTGAGAGTGCATTAGTAATTACCAACTGTGAAGAGAAACTGTACATGTTGTTGTGAATTGCTATAGTTCACATGAAGTATATTTATCATAGTCACAGTAATGAACCTGAAAGCATGTAGTAGTTCGGTTCTTGTAGGAAGGAGTCGTGTTTCTCTTAAGGTAGTGCAAAATTAAAAGCATCTTTAAGAAAAGAATGTTTCTTGTTGTCATAGTTTAACACTAGGTGTGTGTGTCCGTGTGCGCGCATACATACATGTATACAAGTTTATTACATTTATGAAGAAATTTTGAATTTCCATAAGGAATAATAAAATTGAATTGTGCCCAAATTGTTCACTTTCATTTTATTTTTACTGAAATAAACATTGCAGAGAAGACTAACAAGTTGTATATCAATTTTGTTGGAAGGAGTTTGGAGATGGTAAGACACCCATGTGAACGTGTTTTAAGCGTGTATTAAAGTAGTTTTTGCAGTAGTGCTTGCAAAAGTGGCAGCTGACTCTACAAAATGCTTTTAGTAGATGTTAAAAACTGTGTAGTTGGAGGTTCAAACAATAGTTCTATCACTCCCCTACTTGTGTATCCTGTCAGAAGTGGAAGCAATACTTTGGCTGGTATTTTGAGGGATTGCACAGGTGAAGGATTTTCCATATAGTTTCTGTGATGGAATATGTAGAAAGGGTAAATGTTAAGGAGGAGCCCACAGGTTAGTAGAGTACAGTTAATGGTTTTCAAAGTAGTATTACTAGTAATGTTAATAGTTCTTTTTTTAAGTCATAGTTGCTAATGGGCTTTAGATCAGTTAAGCCTTTTGAAGCTTAACAACTGCTGTCCTACTGGTGCAACTTTTAATCCTTTCAGTAAGGCATAAGAGGATTAGGCCTGGAATATATAAAGTTAAATTTGAATTTGAGACGCATGCTTTCCTTTACATAAAGCAGGTGTTTGTGCCAGAAGTAGGCACAACTGGCTAGATTTTTCCTCATATTTTTGGACTGTTCCTTATAAAATGTGGTTTTCTCGGTAGTTATTTATGGTTGAAGTCACTAAATAAAGACAGACATTGAGTTTGACCTTGTATTCCTCAGAAAATGCATGCCAATGCAAAGTCTGTTTTATCATGTTTTTTGTAGAGTAATGTTGCCCCTGATTTGGGGTCTTTGTCCCCCCCCCATTTCTTTGGGCTTTTTGCAGTATTTTTATGGTAACAGGTTGAGAGGTATGGTGGGGGATTTTTTCTTTTAAGAGGACAGATCTGTCACACCAACAAGTCCTATTTTTGTTCTATATATATATATATATATATATATATATATATATATATTTAATTTGTGCTGTTGTCACTTTTGCAACTATGTAGTAATACATTGTGTAGAATCAGGTGGTGCACAGCTTTGTAGGACAGATCTAGATCACATGGTACTAGTCTGTAAGAGACAAAAGACAGCAGGCTTTCAGATGCCCTGAGTAAAAAAGGGAGTAGATGTTTTTTAAACGGTGAACTTTTAAATTACATTGGGCATTCAACAGGTACATACTAAAAAGCATACATAATTTTTAGTCTGGGCCTGGTAAGGGAAGAGGGAAGTGCCTTGACAAGGGAAAATGCAGTTAGAAAAACCTTTTACCTTGCCCATCTGATTACTAACAGTAGATATGTAGCACTCAAAGGAGATTTTATTATCCACAAATGTACCTAGGACTCCAGTGACCATGTCTGTTTTAGGGTTGATGTGAGAGAGTTCCCGAAGGCAACAGAGAGGAGAAGCTGGAGCCAAATTTATCTTAAAGATGTTAGTCGTTTTCTCGGGGGGGAGGGGGGGGTTGAGTGAGTGCATACTATTACAGATAAGTAATGCTAGGTATTATTTTTGAGGTTCTTTACATAATTGTGTTATTTGTAGATGCATCAATTTTTTTAGTTCGTAATTAGTTCTGCAGATTTGCTTTTCTGCTGAGCTCTGGTTTGACCCTTTGCAGTTGATATTTGTGTATTTTTAGGATTATGAGGTTTGTTTATGACAGTGTGTTTATAATTGGAGTTCCTCTAGAGGGTTTAGTTTCTAAAGTTGGTATTCTGTTTGTGATGACTAGGAATATCTGCATCTCTGCAGGAGAAGAGTTGCAGCTATAAACTGTGTGTATGTGACAGTATCTGCTGTAGGGTCCTCAAGGGCTGAAGGTCTGAACAGTCTGAAGTGGTCATCAGGCAAGCTTATCAGGCCTTGGAAAATTGTTGGATATTTGGGTTGACCTTTGGCTTTTTTACTGGGACCATACAGTGAGTACTGCAATGAAGTACTGGAATTGTATTATGAATAAAGCAATACAGTAATGTGATTAAAGTAAGACAGTGGGTGACTAACAAATGCTGTCTTTGTGAGGTCTGGGTTTGAGTATGTTGTTGCCTCTAGTGGGGGAGTGGGTCCTACTTTGAGAGAGGTGGTAAAGTCAATGAAGTGTTGAGCATAGTAATTGTAGTGTACGTGTGCCAGCTTATGGACAGTAGTTAAAAAAAAAAAAAAAAGTCACCTGGAAAGTTAATGTCTGGGTTACAGGACAGGGGCTGTTAATATCTTTTATGGACAGTGTGCTGCAGTTGCCCAGGATGTGGATTGACGGCTTTTTTTTTTTAACTGATGATTAGGATATTAAGGATTTTGAGGTAGTTGTCATGATTAGTTTAGAAGTGGTGGTCTCTTGCATAAAGAGCGACAAATCCTTTTTCTGCTGAACTGAGTTTGTAGGCCTAAACAACAGTGTAGCTAGTAAGGAGTGAGTGCTGTCACTGTCCTGGAATCCTTCTTGAGGGAGGACACTTAGACAATACTATCGAGCAGTACTGCATGATCTATGCCAGGCTTGAATTTGTTAATCAAGTCAGTAGTTTCGTCAGTCTGTTCCCATAGCGCCCTTTTCAGGAAATGTCTTAACTAGTGTGGTAGAGTTTTGATAAGACCATAGTCTTCTGCTTGGATTGTGGCATTCTTTTTGTGTTGGTAGGATGTTGCTTAACACTAGCTTAATGCCAGCCTTGGAGACTTAGTTGGAGGGCTGCATTGTACCTTGTGTGTGTTTTGTGTAATATATAATTCTCTATATACTGTTAAGGGAGTGTATTGTAAGTCATTCACACCTACTTTGTCAATGACCATGTCATATGGGAGATGTAATACCAGGCATCTAAATGTTACCTTGTCTCTGCTGAGCCTTGAGTGGTGCATCAAATTGCTGAACTGTGAATTTCCCAATAACAGGTACATTAAGGTGGCAAATGGATTGCTGTTATAGCCTGAAATGCTTGGTCAGAATCCTCTGGTGAATTCTTGTCTGTTGTAGTATTGGAATGGGTGTTGAAGGTATTTAGTTTGGCTGTAGGGCAGGCATGTGCAGGTCTGTGTTTTATTTTAAGTATTTAATCATAGGGTGGTTTTGTGTTAATGTTGATACTGATTTCTGTGCAAGGTTTGCCTTCACTTTTAGTATATATTTACACCTCCCCGGTTAAACACTGACTCTGTACTTCATGTGATAATGCTGTTTAACAGACAAACCAAGAACCTATGGATGATGTAGAAATGTCTGACTTGCATTACACACTGTATTTGGAATTTAACCATTGGTTTGCCTAGAAGGAAGGAGGAAGCTGTATAAATGGGCAGTGCAACATGGTGTCATGTAGCACACTACATTAGTTGTGTGATGTAAAAGAGGATAATTAAAACAGTTTTAAAATGCATTACCGTACAATAAAATATTAATACCATGTAATACAGCACTAATATAGCTTAATAACCATACTAAGTATAACTCAATATTGCACAATACAGTGCAGGACAGTATAAGGATTAACTGATCTGTAGGCAGGTATGCCACAGTACAGTAAACCAAGTGCTATTAAAGAAAAAAGTTATGTTTTACCATAACGTTCCATCTGTGTTGTAGATCTTTTGTTCATTCATTACCAATAGGACCTCTATTCCGTCCTTGAAACCGATGCGGCCATTTTCCAGCTCGAGCAAGCCAAAAGCTCTCAGCTAAGAACCTACCCACAATGCCCCTCTCCTAAATACTCCAGATTGTTTGCCCACCCTAGATAGAAGTAGTAATAGGAAAAAAGGTAGGAGGCTCTGTCTGAGCAAATACCCTAACCAGGAGTTCTTAAAGTCCACCAGGAATCCAGGTAGGGCGAAGGAGGGCGGGAAGTAATGAATGAACAAAAGATCTACAACACAGATGGAACGTTATGGTAAGACACACCTTCTTTATCTGATGTTGTAAATCTTGTTCATACATTACCGATAGGACCGAGTCCCCAGCTACTTGAGTCCTGGGTGGCCCTAAGGAAGGATATTCCTGAGCACCACAGAACCAAAAGATACTCGTTCCCTGGCGGCCAAATCCAATTTGTAATGAGATATGAAGGTATGAGGTCTTGCCCAAGTGGCTACTGCGCATATATCATCCATAGAGGCTCTGGAATGAAAAGCTACAGAAGTAGCCATAGATCTGGTAGAAAGAGACGTTATTCTGGAAGGTAAGGGTAGTTTATTCTGTAGGGTAGCTTATTCTGTTTGTAGATAAAGGTAATGACGTTTCTAAGCCAAGAGGATAGTCACTTTGGAAACAGGTTTACCCAATCTGGGTCTTGCAAAAGCCACAAACAATTGGTTTGTTTTCCTGAAAGATTTAGTCCTGTCCAAATAACAACAAAGCTGCCGGTGCACATCAAGGGTGTGCAAAAATGACTCCCCTCTATTAGAATGCCTTTGGAAGAAAACTGACAAGTCAACAGAGTGGTTAATGTAAAAGCCAGAAATTACCTTGGGCAAGAAAGAAGGGTCAGTACGAAGGAACACCCTATCCGTGTGGAAGATCAAGTAAGGACTCTCTACACTCCAGGCCTGCAGCTCAGATACTCTTCTCGCTGAGGTGAGTGCTACTAGAAGTATGGTTTTCCATGACAACAATTTTAAATCACATGAATCGAAGGGAGAGCCTGTGAGAGACTGAAGCACCAGAGTAAAGTCCCAGGGTTCTAAGGGAGGCTTGTCCGGAGGTTTAACATGTAATACGCCATTCAAGAAGGTCTTGCATAGGTGGTGTGACATAATTATCAAGACCATTATGAAAATTGGCGATAGCTGCTAAATGTACAGTGATCCTTGAAGCTGAGGCTCCTGCATGTAGAATAGTCAGGTATTGTAGAGTATTCTGAATAGGCATAGAGAAAGGATCTAAGTTCTGGTCTTTGGCCCAAGTAGAGAACCTAGTCCATTTACTAGAATAAACCTTTCTAGTGGAAGGTTTGTTGTGGCCAGAAGAATTTCACGAACAGAAGATGGGATGCCAGGCAGTCTGGCATTCATTGGAAGTGGAGGTTCGGATGAATCGGTCCCTGAGGATGAGATGATGGGTCCTGGGAATGATCCAGGATCCACGGGCTGTGAATCGGATGAGACCATAGGAATGGGAACCAGACTTGACGTGGCCAGTAGGGAGCAATCAGGCTCACTTTGCTTTTCAACCTCTGAGCTTTCTGGAGAAATTTTGGAATGAGGGGAAACTGGGGAAAGGCATACAGAAGACCCAGGGGCCAATCATGCGTTAGAGCATCCCTCTGTGGTTCCCCCTGAGGGGGGGATCAAGGCAAAATAGCTCCTGCATTTGTAGTTCAGGGGGGAAGCGAACAGGTTGCAGCAAGGCTTGCCCCAAAGTTGGAAGATCCGATCTGCTATTACAGGGTTGAGGGACCACTCGTGAGGCATCAGGATGTTCCTGCTCAGATTGTCCGCAATAAGGGTGGAACTCCTGGGAATGTGTGTTGCTATAAGAAAGCGACTGGAAGCTATTGCCCAGTGCCAAATCCTCATGGCTTCCCGACACGGGGGTAAGATCTGGTTCCACCTTGTTGGTTGATATACCAGATGACTGACATGTCTGACTGAATTGCTATGGTCCCCGAGGGTAGGGATGCATGTAACGCTTGCAATTTTAAGAGAACTACCCTCAGTTCCAGGACATTTATGTGCAGGTTGGCCTTGATGGGGGTCCAGGTGCCTTGAACAGTCTTTCCCTGAAAATGCCCCCCCTCCCCCCCCCAAACAGTGAAGTGTCTGTGGTCACTGTGGCCGTGGGTTGGGGAAGACAGAACAGTCTACATCAAAGATTCTTTAGTGGCTCCATCCACCATAACATTTCTTCCTTGCAATGGTTTGTAAGGAGTATCGTGGTTGAGTGAGTGGGTGGGTTAACAATGACCATTGTGTAGAAAGGAGCCACTGTAGGATTCTCATGTGCAGTCTCGCCAGTGGTACTAAAGTAATGGCAGCTGCCATGGAGCCCAAGAGTTGCAGTACAAGACGTTCTGGAACAAACGTGTGAGGAAGAAGGTCTTTAATTTGGTGTCTTATATTTAAAAGCCTGTGAGGGGGGGGGGAGCTTGACAGGATGTTGTGTCGAAGAACGCTCCAGTAAATTCCAGTGTCTTCGTTGGGGACATCTGAGATTTGTCTTTGATTTGTAATACCCAAGTGGAGAGTGGGACCTTGAGTGTAAGAGAGGCTGCGGACTAGGAGATTCCTGGTCAGGGTGGTAAGGATAACAACCAGAACTGAGAAAAACACACTTTATAATAGCAAAGCTTTTGGATAAAATCCTTCCTCAATACTAATACAAACAAATCTAAAAACCAAATGGTTTAAATACAGGTCACTGAAGTCACATGACCAGCAGTCCAAAAATCATGTGACCACAAGTATATAAAACAAATCAGTCGGGAGCGGTGATCCATCTTTATGTGGTAGTACGCATCCTGTAGGTCTGTAGAGCACATCCAATTGTCCCTCCCTAGGAAGGGAAGAATTGACTGTACTGTGAGTGTCCGGAATTTTTGAGGTTTGATAAATTTGTTCAGTAGGCTGAGATCCAGGATTGGTCTCCAGTCCCGTCTTTTTTGGCACTAAAAAGAACCTAGAGTAAAACCCAGATCCTGTCTGTTTTGGTGGGACTGGTTGGATTACTCTCTTTCTTAGCAGTTTTTCCATTTCTAAGGCTGCTAATTCCCTCTGTGTGGTACAACGGGGATTTGTTTGACGGGTCTGGGAGTTAAGTTGAATGATATTTGGTAGCCTCTGGATATTATTCTCTGCACCCTAACATCAGTAGTAATAATATGCCAGGCTGGTTAGTTGTAGAGAAAAATGACCCCCGACCTGTTTCCAGAGGAAAGCAATCTGGTCGCTGCTCAGGAACACTGGTAGGGTCTGCAGGAGAGAAAATCTGTGGACCCCCTCCCTACCCCGAAAGGGGAGTCTTCCAAATGAGTTGCCCCCTCTGCCCCGGGGGGGGATTGTTCACGAGTGTCACGAAAGGATCCTTGGGATTTCTTGAACCATATCTTTCCTCCCTTCTGGTTCCTGGAGTAGGACCTTTGGGGGTTGGAAAAGCATATGCCCACAGCAGACAAGGTCTTTGTCTTTCTCACTACGTGCAAGTGTGTCTCACACCTTGGGTCTGAAAAGTGCAGATTCATCGACAGGTGCATTGACAAAGGAAGATTTAAAGGGGTCTGCAAAGTCAAACAATCTCATCCAAGCATTACATCTCATGACAACACCAGATGCTGCAGCTCGAGCTGCCCTTGCGGTGGTGTGAGATATCAAATGCATCGAGGAGTTCGAGATGGATTCAAGGGTTGCTAGCTGTGAGGCTACAGTGTCACATACCTCATTGGGCAGTACCCCCACCGAAGAGGAAGACATTTCAGAATTTGGGTCTCTCTGGAGTCGAGTAAAGTGTGTCAGATAATTCAGCGACCAAATGGCAAAGGTCGCTGATACAGGTCTGCTTCCCTAATCTGTCCATGGTCCGGGACTCCCTGTGTGAAAGATGGACAGAGGAACTATCTCCTGCCAGTTCCCTCTTGGTGGCTGCTGCCACAACCATAGAATCAACTGTCAGCTGCTTGGACCAATGAGGCTGGTCTTCAGGTGTAGATAACATTTTGTCCAGCCTCTGGGGGACAGGTTCTACATTGTCCCGGGCCTTCCAGGCAAGCTGCACAATTAGTTTAGCAAGGTTATCTGCTGGTGGGATCACCCAGGAAGTAGATGGCTGGGCACGGAAGGCCTACAGAAACACAGATTCCTCGGAAGGGTTAGAGGACTTCCATTCCCCCCACTGTTTGAGGATTTCGAGAAAGTCTCCAAATGAAACATCATCTGGGGGAGAGCGTGGGGACCCTTCTTCCTCATCACAATCAGTGTCTTCTGTGATTAGATTCCTCCGAGGAGTCCAGATGCTTCCTCTTGCACAGTTTCTTCCGGGGTGGCTCTCCAGTGGGATCTTCTGATGAGGACTCTGGCGAAGGGATTCCCTTCATAGAGGGGGTTCTTGTGACTCCTGTGCCCAGGGACCCGACATAGCGGGTTGGGAGAGGAGCATGCTAGGGGAGGTTTCTGATAGGTGTCCTAGGTGCTTGCTTTGAGCCGTCGGAATGAAAGGCCCTTTCAGTCACCTATACAGCAAGCCCACTCGAGTCTGCCTCCAGTTTGGTTCTGAGAGAACTGGAAGCCATCGGAGCCGTGGACATAGATGGCGCCAGTGAGAAAATAGGCTCTAGATTAGGTACCAAGGTATGGATGGTCCAAGCACCGCTCCGAGAAAGCATCTGCTCCATCGTAGCCAATGCAGCAAGGGTGGTCGGTGCCGACGGGAGACACTGTTGTCACAGCCGAGACAGTATGTACCGAAGTGGACATCTGTACCGGAAACAGGGAGGATGCTGGAGGAGGATAAGTAGTGGAAGATGAGGTAAAGGATTCCGAGCCAGGAGGGACAGAAGGTGTAGCTGGAATGGGCAATCCCCTAGCTGTCAGAAGCTGATCCACAACCCGCCCTAGGTCTAGTTCAGAAAAATTCCTAGAGGATCTAAAGGAGGCTGCTGAAGGGGAATGGGATTAAACCTCTGCCCCAAGAAAGGGTCGTAAGTTGGAGAATATGTTGTCCTTGGCAGCTATTTGAATTTTGTAGCCGCTGGAGCCGAAGAAACTGTTGGCACCGTGGACAGGGATGGTGCCGAGGTATGTACAGTCATCGGTGCCGTCCTTGGTTCCCACATTGGCTCCTAAGTCCAGTGGTGCCGTGGTTGTAACCGAAATAGGAGTGAATACCATGGTAGGCACCGAGGGAGAGGACACAGATCCTGGTGCCGAGGAGGTATGCACCAAGGGTGCTGGCGAAACATGGAGCCAACTCAGTTCCGTAACTGACGGGGATGCAGGAACAGAGCGAGAGAGCATCTGAGAAGGGTGTCTTGAGTAACACTTTTAAAATAAGTTTATTCTTGCGTTCTGTTTGTGATAGTTTTAGTAATCGGCCACCAATGTCACAATCTGCTTTAACATGATCCACGCCCAAACAGACCCAACGGACATGTGTATCTGAGTTAGACATCGTGCGTCCACACTTGTTGCACTGTTTTAAAACCCAGCTTAGTTTTGTCTGACATGGTAAGGAAAACAATGCTGTCCTTTAGAAAGAATAAGATAAAATTATATCTATATCTAATAATCTTTAAAATATAAAGATAAAATAATAAAATACCAGTGATGTTAGTTAAGGAATACTACTAGTAAAAAAGGGAAGGCCTGTCAAAGACGGGAGAGAGGGACAGTAACAAAAAGGACACAAAATACCAAGGAAAAGGGTAGGAAATAGGCCTATGTTATAGGAGACAGTGAAAAAAGGCTAACTTGACTAAAAGTTAGTAATTTAGAAGAAAAAAAACTTGTCATAAAATCAACAATTTACTACTAAGCTTTGAGAGAGATGGCTAACACGTCTGACTAGGAATGCGGCAAACGAGAGCTGGAGTATTTAGGAGAGGGGCATTGTGAGTAGGTTCTTAGCTGAGAGTTTTTGGCTTGCGTGAGCTAGAAAACTGCCGTATCGGTTCCGAGGACTGAACTGAGGTCCTATCGGTAATGAATTAACAAAAGATTTACAACATCAGATGTAATTTTGAGGGCTTGAGCAACAGATTGGATTATTCCAATGTGATTGATGCAGCACCTGTTTTAGTGTACAGCCTGAGTATCAAGCATGAATTCCCCAGCACAACAATCCAGAAGTCCTAGATACAGTTGTTTTCAAGACTTCACACGTGGTTAATGCAACAGATAAAATATCACAAGACTTTGAGACTAATAGTCTAATAGGAAAAAATGTTCCAGGAGACATTGGGCATAATAAGAGCAGGTGCTACAACACAGTATTTGAGACACCAGCAGCAGGCCTCAAATGCCACAGTGAAAAATAGAAGTAATGTTATCTGTTTCTCTGACTTCTGTGATTAATACAGTAGAAGAAATGTCACATGGCTTTAGACTGATAATATGGTAGGTAAAGTGTTAACGAGAAACTTTTGGTAGAGTAGAAATCGGTATTGCAACACAGTACAAGAGGCCAATAGCAGGCTGTTGTACTAGAGTGGTAAGTAGAAGTAATTCAGCGAGATGAATCATGTTTTTTCCATTAAAGATACAGTAAAGCAGGATGTACAATACAAGACATGTACAGTAGGAACAAGTGCTACATCTCTCTACTTGAGATGTCAGTAGCTGGCTTTGGATGCCACTGTAAATAAAAAAAAAAAAAAAAAAAAAAGGGCAGAAGCAATGCAGTGAGAAGTGCAAGACTGTTTAAAACAAGGATACAGTGTAGTAGGACAGTAAGTAGTCTTCCACAGTTGAGAAACATTAACTCACAGTGTGTACCGAAGATTGTCACAGCACCCATTTTAGATGCAGGCAGTCACTATAGTGTACTCCTCCAGGGTAAAGGGATTCAGAGAAATAGGACTGTTACCAAGAAAAGTACTTAGAACTGTCAAATGCACTCTGCTGTTGTGTATTAATCAGGCGTGCTGTGCTAAATGCAGCATTACTGAGATTTTGTGGGACACTTTTGCTATGTCAAGTCTGATGGCAGAGTGTAGGGCCAGGATGTCGTGTCATAGTCTAGCAAAGTAGAGTGTTGGTAACAGTGATAACAAAAAGTTTAAATTGGACCACAAGAGCATACAGGTCAATTAAGGTCAACACAGTTGTGCAAACAATAGTAATTAAAGTGAGAAGCAACAGCAATAGCTCCTGCTTTAATCAGTGGGGAATGAGCTGCATTAGTCTCAGATGAGAATTACCTCAGCCCACAGCTGGAAGTCTAAATCAGAACTAGCCCACTGTGTGAGATTATCTATATATATATATGGGTTCCCTTTAAATCTTTGAATCTTCAGAACATTGATGGTTTAAAGTGGAAGTGCCAGGTAAGTGAGATTGTGGAATATTGGGTGTGTATGCAGGGCAGCAAGGTGCCCTGCATGTTGTGTGTGCCATCTGAGTGTTTTCGTTGCATGTAGGGTATGGGAAATCTCCCATTTAGCGCTACTGCATATAGCGGTAAACAGGAGATTTCCCTTACCCCACTCTAGTGCGATCTCTGAGTTGGAATGTTAAAGTAGGGGGGTGTGGGGGGATGTGCCTCCCACATGAGGGGTGCAGGGTGGTGAAGCCCCCCTGCATAACATAATGTTTGTGATTTTTTTTTTTAACGGTTCACTTTGAATTTTCGATGTTCTGGTCTCTGTTCAGAACGTCTATGTTCTGAGCATTCGATGATTCAAAGTGATTCCATATTTTTTAAACAGTCGTTTTCTGCTGACCATTTTTCAGTGGTTTCCTCCCAAACCACTTGTATGCAATTATCCTGGTCTCTAGTCTAATAGGCAATGGTACAACTGCGTATTAAACTTTTAATTCCCCTTTGTATTCCACAGCATATGTAAGAGCATTGCTATTTCCCCAAATTCACCGTATATGTATGTGGTGGTAATGGCTATTTTTGTTCCCATGTACAATTACCTCTGTGTCCAGCATCAAAGGCAGTGATGTAACTGCATATTGAATTTTTATGAAAAAAATTGCCATTTTTGTGCCACAACATATGTAGATGGGTGTTTCCTCAAATTGGTCGTAGATGTGTGCTGGTGATTGCATTTCAAGAAAACGGTGGCCTAATGGTTAAGGTGTTTGCCTTACAAATACAAGGTGCAAGGTTTGAGTCTCTCAAGGGATAATTGGTTAGGCTTAAAATGGCTCGCAAGGGCACTTAGCCTAGTACTAATCTGTGAATCAAATAGTTGCATGGGAGCTAGAGCTTATCCCAGCACTTACTGGAGACAAGGCCTTGAAATTAATCCTGAATGGGATGCTACCTAATACAGGATACAGACTTGACTCATAATAGTATAAAATAGAACTGAAATCTGCCTTTTGCTTCCAGCTGACTGCATTGCAAATTTTGCAGTTTCAGTTTCAAAAGGCTGTTTTAGCCTTACATTGACAGTTTTAAATGTACATATTTCTATACTGTTTTAAAATATTGTAAAACTGTTCAGGACAAGTTAATTAGATGGCCAGCTTTAAACTGCACATTGCAAAACCGTATAGCTATTGTGCACAGCAGGCATTTGTATCTGTAATGTGCGTGTGTTGCTGTAACTTTTTAGAATGACGAGTAACATTTCTGAAAGAGGTGTTTCTTTTAAAGTTCTCGTTTAGTAATACACAAATGATTAGGTGCACGTATGGCCTAAAATTTTTCAAATATGCATATTTTTTGAACTGAATGACAAAGCAAAAGAAAGCAGAGCACCCAGTGTACAGGTCTGTATCTTTGACACCATTTTAAATATTCTGACAAATGTTTCTACTCTCTACCCTAAAACTCTGATGCAGAATGCAGTTAGTTGGTGATTCCTGGTTTATAGACATGTGCTTCATCTTCCATGTAATGTACTTCACTGAATACAAGCTTACATTGGGGGTTGGGGTTTAAATCTAGTTACACATTTCTGTTCAAGAGAAATATGCATATAGTATGTGTTTTTTAGTTCTGATGTTATTCTGGACATATGCTGCGTACCCAATCATGAGCAGAAATTGTATACCACCCTTTATGGAACCGGTGTATTGCAACAGGGCAGAGTAAAGTTCACATTTCAGTATTGCTATGAAATTTGAGTAGAACTTAAGGAAATGCACTTTTGACTTCTGACTTGAGATGTCACTGCAGTGAAAACCGAATTTGACTTCAGAACGTTGTTGCCATCAATAAGAGAGTTTGATGCCAAGTTTGCATTCATAATGTGTTACTTTTGCCATTTGAAAAATATGGGATTTTTACTTCTGATGTAAAGACATAGAGCCGGCCGGATTCACAAAACCTCCATGTAAGACTTAATATGTCTTACTCGGAGGCTGCAGTTGAACGGTATGACATCAGCATGCCATGCATATTCATGAGGGCATGCTGAATCATACCCTAGTCTTAACACTGTCCGTGTAGGAAAGTAGGGGGCGTGTCCGATTGCAGAGTACTGCAAAGGGACACGCCCCCAGAAGAGTCAGAGTCCTGAATGTAAACGCCCACGAGCGAGTCCGCTGAAATGTCAAGGAATACAACACCACACATCCCCACAGACTAAACCCTACTGAAAATGTGTAAAATGCAAAAATAGTTTCATTTTTTTTTTTTTTTTATAATTTCCAAAATGTTTGCCCGCATTTGCGCGGGTATGCCCTTCGCTCAGCCACAGTTAGCAGACATTGAAAAGTATATAAGATCTACATATGCAAATTAAGCCAAGTAGCAATAGCATAGTGGTAGAGACGTCTGCCAAAGAGGAGGTAGTCACGGTTCGAGCCTCCACAACATCATTCTCCATTTTTATTTAAATTAAGTAGGAAACAATCCTTGACATATATATATATATATATATATATATATATATATATATATATATATATATAATTTAAGTAAAATGTAATGAAATGGCCCATGTATTTGTGAACAAAACCGACATAATATATAAAAAAAGGACCATGAGTGCCCATAGCTGAGCAGCGCTTTAACAAATTTAATATGAGTGCCCGTAGGTGCACAGCGCTTTAACAAGCTTAATATGAGTGCCCATAGCTGAGCAGCGCTTTAACAAGCTGAATATGAGTGCCCGTAATTCAGCAGCGCTTCACCCAGCTCAATATGAGTGCTTATAGATAATGTGTTATCCAGCGTAAGCCGTTGCAGCGGAGCTGCACAGCACGCCAACCAGCTCACCGTCTGGCAACGTTGGGCAAGCTGTAGCAAAGTCGCCTTTACACACACACCTCCTAGCCTGACTAGACAGTAGTAAAATAAAAAAGCAATGACAAGGGTCAAACCCGGGATACTGTGCACCATAGTCAAAGTACTGAACCACTAAGCCATGACAGTTGTACTTAGAAATACAGTATTAGCATACATATAGGAATGATTAGCATACATATAGGAGTGAATGAAAATAGAACCATGACAAAGCAGGTTTGCTGTGAGCTGATAAATATCCAAAATGGCCAATCACAGATAAGTGTGGGAAAACCGGCATATATAAGCCCCATAGTCGGGAATACACGCCATAACTATTTGTGGTACCCATTTGCAGTCAGGATGGCAGGTGCAGGAGAGGGAAATCGCTTTAGAGCACAAAGGTGGGGTGTTGAGGAGTCAAAATATATGGTTTGGCTCCTAGTCCATGATCATGAAGCGCAACTCATGCAGGGCCAGGTTCAGTGGAGAGCGTACAAGGCAGAGGCGTGGAACTAGTTGGCACATGATCTCGCCAGTGCCACAGGCATTCCGAGGACTGGTGAACAGGTCCGTCACCACCATGCGGACCTGAAGCAACGAAAGGAGGACCAACTGAACCGATGGATCCAGGAGGCCCGCCAAATGAGCAATGCCCCACTACTGAGTAAGTATCCATGTAATTAAGTATGTAAGAAATGCTGTCCTAGCCTATAGTATGAATAGGTATGTTACAATATTCCTTCATTTATATTACAGCTGCAGGTTTTAGTTCCGCGAATCGGCAAGGCTATGCTGATAGGCTGGCGAAGTTGCGCCACCAGGCTGGTTAGTAATTTATTCTGCTGGTATTATAGAATATAAGTGGGACAGCTTGTAAAAGAGTTCAGTGTTGTAACCCAATAATAAAGGTCAAATAAGCCTAGAAGAAAGATTTTGCTAGTATTGTAAGATTAGATAAGTGATGCGGCCTGGAAAAGAGTATTGCAATCCAGTAATAAAGATTAAACAAGTCTCAAATAGAGTTTCCACCTGTATTGCAATATCAGATAACTGCTTCAGCCTGAAAATGAGTGTTGTAATCAATCAACAAAGGGTAGACAAGTGTCGAATACATTCTTGTAAATTCTGCCATATGAAATAAGTGAGTCAACTGGAAAGGATTGTTGTAACCCAGTAATAAATGTTAATAAAGCCTAGAATTAAGTACCATCCTGAAATGTAAATATAAGTGAGAGAGAGAGAGTTTGAAGCTGCTAAGAAAGCTGTAATAAGTCTGGAATAAAGGTATAATGCATTCACTACATAATGAAATGAATGGGAGAGCCACAACCAAAGAGTGAAATGTCTTTAATAAAGTACAGAACCTGGACAGTGTCAGTCCCACAATTTGGATATGTTGCTGTACCCTTGCATTATGGAGATTGTATGGTTGTATGAAATGTTGAACATCCACAGTTGTCTAGACCCATATAAATCAAATGTAGCAGGATGCTTTACCTGAACACAGCCAGATATGAACATATATGAATAAAAATGGAATGTATATTAATGTAGCAGTAACATCCCCATCACCAACATTCCTAAGGTTACATACAGGAAACTGTACTAATACATGTAGGGGATATATATCTGCATCTACTAGGAATGTACAGTATATGTGTAGGTAGTTTAAGTTGTTAATATAATATATCTCCACCCTACCCTATTTTCACAAATTATGCCATTCCACACCAAACTGGGTTATGTGTATTCACAATTAATTCCCATGGACATTTGTCCTGTTGGTTTATACATATCTGCATGTACGTTGATGCATGTGCCCTGTTCACATATCCAAATCTGATGGCCTGTTGCCACCAATCAACCCTGCATGCTGTTGGAATGTCCACTGTTGTTCTAAATATGCATGTGTTATGCTTGCTGTTCAATGTTCAGAATTCATGTGTTTGGTTAATGGGAATACTGATGCATGCTGTTACAACTAATTTTGAATGGTGTTTATTACTAACCCAAAATACCATAAAATACTGCTAAACATAGGACAACAAGGAAGGCGGGTTCCAGCAGACCCACCTCAGCTGGCGAGTGCACCTGGCACCAGTGACCAGGCCTGGACCTCCTCTGGTGGCCCTGTGCCACCTTCGGGTGGAAGCGCTGCAGGGGATGGGGCTCGTCCCCCCTCTGCAAGCGTGGCCGGAGGAGAGCCTCCACTCACCCTCCATAGGGTCCAGTCTGTGGTGCGTAGTGAGTTCAGGCATTCCGTGACTGATCCCCTACACCAGCTTGAGGTGAGAGTGGCGCAACTCATGGGTGTGCCTGCCCATCATATCCAGCCCCCAGCACAGCCCCGGCCTGGGCTGTGAAGGTGCAGTGGTAATTGCCCATGGGTGGGGATCTCAGTTCCACTGTTGCCATCTGTGGGCTTGCGATATCCAAACATCCGTCCCCGTCAGTTGTGTTTACCCCCCCACATGTGTCATACTCTGCCCCTGTATGCGTCTTGTTTGTCTTGTCTGTTAACCTCCCCAAATATACCTACTTCCTGTACCTCACATTCCACTCTCACCTGAAAAAAAATAAAAAAGGGCACTCTGTTCCCACAAAAAAATTACGCCCCATACATAGCTGCCCATTTCGCATACATGTCTGCTGGACATGTAAACTGATAATTACAATTAGCTGTAAAACATAATTTGTTATCCTCACCCCTCTCTCAGTGGTGGAAGGTGTCAAATCTCACTCTAAATTTCTAACATATGCACAGCTGTTGCTGGTAAAGAATTGGGCAGCTATGGGCCTTCCCTACAACCTTCATGCACATCCCGAGCTTGTTTTCCTACTGTCCTACCCTCTTTGTGCCCCCTTTTTCACCACTTTCCTATTTCCCCATTTTCTTTTCTTTAAAAGAAAATAGCGCTGGAGTAAGCACTTAAGCAGTAGTCAGCGGGTATGCGCTTGTTTGCACTTAGCTAAGCGTCGCGCAAACTCGCTTACAACTGCTTCAGTGCCTTAGTCACTCTGTATGACAAGGCCTGTAGTCTGCTCATCAGCAAAATAAAATACCCCTGTCAGTCTCGAACCCAGGACCTTGGAAACACTAGACTGCATGAATTACCACTGAGCCACAGCAGATATACAAGAACTTGGTGCTGAAAGAAATGTAAAATGAAATACAAGGAGTGAATGTAAATGGAAAATAGGAAGGCCATTACACAAAGCTTGTTCTGTGTATCTTTACTGGCAATTCTTGTGGAATTGCATTACATTAGTGTGATAAGAGAAACAGCCATGCTAGTAGGTAATAATGTTACAGTAGCACCTTACAAACCCCACAAAGTATCAGAGCAGGATAAACACCGCCATATTTGAATAGGTAAGAGGCCAGACCTCCCAACTGTGACTGATTTACAGGGATGTCCCTGATTTGTAAACAAATGTTACCTGTGCCCCACTGACTCCCTGTGAAATGTACTCACAGTAGGCAGAAAGGTGGGGAATCCCACGTAATGGTAACTTTCAATAAGTTACAGTAGACACTACTTGCATGTCAGAAATGGTGTAGTAATACCTATGCTCAAAATACCCCGCAGTCACAACTGCAGAATATCTGAAATATATCACGGGTGTATCCCACTGATGTGTACCTTTCCCTGAGGCTGGTCAAATATATACCTGAGAGTATCTGAGGCATGGAAGTGTCAGAAACACACAGGCATATCAGCCTGTCTGCTGTTACACACACTGCGAATAGCTGTAGAATTACTTCTACAAGCATGCCCTTATGTAGGAGTACAACACAGAAATATCAAAGGATGTAGCCATCTAACATACTAATGACAGTATAGCAGTTCACAAGCACTGCATGTGCCTGATATTCATAATTAGTACAATATACTTAATTGTCCTCACCCTCTCTCAGGGATGGAAGGTTTCAAATGTCACAGCAAATGTCAAACATATGTACAGCTATTGCAGTTAAATATGCAGCTATGGACCTTCCCTACACCCAGCCTGCACATCCCCAGCTGGTGTCCTCACTGACTTCCTGCTTCCCGCTTCCAACTGTTTAAAAGTGCCTTATTCACTCTGTATGACAAGGCCCTAGTACTGCTCAGCAGCAAAATAAAATACCTTTGTAAGTGTCAAACCCCAGACTTTGGGCTCACCAGACTGCATGAAGTACCACCAAGCCACAGCAAACTTATAAGAACTTAGTGCTGAAAGAAATATATCATGCATTACAAGGAGTGAATGTAAATGGAAAATAGGAAAGCCATAGCAACACATTGCAAGAACTACTGTTGTATGCCAGTTAATCCACAAATCCCACAGGAAAGTACATACTTCCCATGTAAACAGTGTTAGCATTAGCAGGTGTGAGTTAACATATACACTGAGAAGAGTGCACTGGAAGAAGCAACAGTCAGGTTTCAGTACAACATGCATTTCAGTGGCGACAACACAGCCTCAGATATGAGAGGTATAACAACCTTCTGACTGACACAACAGTGTCCACAACAAACCAGCATGGTCCCCACCTTGCAAAACTAAAAGGCCTACGCCTACCTAACCTATCATTTTATAGCAGTGTCCTGAAATCACAGTGAGAACTGCAATTACCACATAGCAGGCTGCATGCAATTACTAAATGCTGGCCACCAATTGGTGCAGAGGCCATCACATGCACATGTGCAGATACCTACAAAAGCAGCCTGTACTGCCAGTCCACACATGCAATAATATCATTGCAGCAACTGGAGGGGGAGAGAGATAGAGACACCAAAAAAAAAAAAAAAGTCAGCAAGCAGGCCAGCAAGCAAGCCAGCCAGCCAGCAAGGCAAAAGAAAAAAAGCTGTCTGAGACTAAGGTAATGTAAACTACATAATCTAATAATCTACATACTGTGAACCCTCCATATGTGTTAGCAGTCTGTATCTATATGTATATGCAGATGTGCATAGGGCAAGGGACATACTGCAACTGTTAGTGAAGGCTGGACATACATATGTAGTTGAAGGTTGCTATGTGCACATATCAATGTAGGTTGTAGTGTGTGGCATTGAAAACAGCATGCTGTGCAGGTATGTCATGTGGTGGTGAACTTCTATGGGACTGAGCCAGTGAGGCCTGCTACAGCTATACGGCCTGAGGACAGCATAATGCATTCTGCGCAACACTGTGCAATATCATTACAGAATGGTATGTCTCACAATTGTTTCAGAAGTGATATTCCCTCCATGAAAGGTGGGCAGTCTGTGTGCCTACATGTGCATGTATATGTACAGCAATGGATGTTTAGAAGTGTGTGTAAGTATGTATGTATATATATGTACATAGAGAGGTATGTATAGACAGATAGATATATAGATAGAATATGTATATACAAATAGCCTAGTATGAACCTATGAACCTATCTGCCCTAGGGCATTTATAAGCCTAGCCAGAATGTGTTTGGCTTTCGCCACCCATTTTTAAATTTATTTTGCTATGCCCTTTTTCGAGGTTAGTATACTGTGCCTCTGTCTAACAGTGACACAGAAGTGATACCCGGGGTAAACCTACAATCTCCCATCCACTCATAAAGATTCCTCTTGAAGAGAGTCAATGAGGGACTCTGCCTAACCTGGACTGGGATTTTATTCCAGAGTGAAGGGAGCCAATGGGTTATGAATCTGTCCCTCCAGCATGTCCTATTTATTTCAGTGCTGAGGTTCAAGTCTCTCGAGCACGTAGCTCGATGGGATTTGGATTTTCTGAGGTGCAGCATGTCCATTAATTCCGGGTTGGACATGGCTTTATACGTCAGGCACAGATCGCCTCTGAACAGGCGGTATGCCACTGAGTAGAGCTGGAGTTTCTTTAACCGGGCAGCATATGGCATCTGTTTGAGCCCTTTGATCCTCTTGGTGAGGTACTTTTGGGGTCTTTCCAGTTGCTGCAGGTGTCTGGTAAGGTACATCCCAAAAGGGCATTGTACTCAATTATGGGCCTGATGAGGGATGAGTAAAGAGGCACGATGACCTCCCTGATCTAGATGTGAATCCCTTCATGATTAGGTGGGCTATATAAAATGTTTTTCTAACCACTTTGGCGTGGTTGTCAAATGAGAGATTGCTATCAACTTGGGTCCCCAGGTCCCTAATTACTTCTTCTGTACTTAATGGATTTCCACCTATGTGGTAATTTGTGGGCACTTTGTTTTGCCAAAGGGGATGACTATACACTTTTGGCATTTAGCTTGAGGCCATGGCTCTGGCACCAGTTGTCTGTTTCTATGAGGCCCTTTTGGAGGATGCTTGTGTCGGCTGGAGAGTCGATTATGGCCCAGTTTGCAGTCATCTGCGAACTTGGTCAGCCACAGTCCTTCTGTGTTGGCCTGTACCTCCGAAATATATACCGAACAAGAGAGGTCCCAGGACTGAGCCTTGTGGGACATCACTTGTAACTGGTTTGGAGTCTGACATGGCTCCAGCAATTCTAACCATGTGGGTTCTGTCCTTGAGCCAGTTTGCAATCCATCTAGTGACATAGGGGTTTATATTTAAGCTGGTGAGCTTATCTATAATGCCAGTGCGGTATTGTATCGAAGGCTTTTGCGAGGTCCAGGTAGGCTGTGTGGACCACCTTCCCTCGTCAATGGCCTTGGTGACTGTTTCAAAGAAATCAACCAGGTTTAAGAGGCAGGATCTGCCTTTAACAAAGCCGAACTGGGTAGGATCCGGTGTTTGTAGGTCCCCAATATCTTTATTTATGAGGTCCATGATGATCCTTTCCATAGCTTTGCAGACCAAGCTAGTCAGGCTTATGGGGCGATAGTTTCCAGGATCCATTGAGGCACCACCTTTATGGAGAGGGACCACTGTTGCTGTACGCCACTCTTTGGGCACATATCCTGTAGTAAGGCTGAGATTGAACAGTAGTTTTATGTTTGGGTTTAGCTCTTCTTGGAGTTCATGTAGGGCGCAGCCGGGACACCATCTGGTCCCATTGATGCTGTGTTTTTGCTTTGGAGCGGCTCTTACCTGAGCATCTGAGATGTCAGGGGCAGCACTCTGCTGGGATAGATATTTGCCCTTTTGGGAGGGGAGAAGTTTGCTGAACCTGTCAGCTAGGATCTTGGCAATGTCTGTGGGTTCGGTGTATTTTTTGTCATTTTGGACTAATTCTGAGCATATCTGGGAATTACCACCCAGGTTCCTAACATAACTAAAGAAAGCCTTGTGATTATCCTTAGTGTCCTGTGCAATTTTCTCTCGAAGCTGGCCTTAGACAATTTTATGTGTGCCAGTAGTTTTTTGCTAATACTGATCAGTGATGCCTTCCCTTTTTGGGATTTTGCTTTATCATTTAGTAGCTTCCTCCTTCTATTGTGTAGTTTGTTTATGGCTGGGGTCCACCAGACAGGACATCTGCCTTTGGAGGATTGGGTCTTGGTTTTATTTGGGATCGCATGATCCATGCATTCCTGAAGGTGTTCATAGAATGCGTTTATAAAGGATTCTGCGGTCTGGGCCGTATTTTCCACAGGCCTGGGGGCTTTGAAGGATTCCACTTCAGTTTTGAGGAGTGTAAAATTTGCTTTAGAGAAGTTTTTCACTGTGGTTTTCTGACCAGGGGGTGGGGTCGGGATGTGAATATCCAGTGAGATTAGTTTATGGTCTGATCTTACCAGTGAGGGATACACTTCTGGTCTGGAGCATAGAGTCCCCATGTTGGTGATGATCAGGTCCAGTATGTTTTCCCCTCTTGTGGGAGTGGTAACAAGTTTTTCCATAGCATTTGAGTTTATAAATTCTAGGAACCTTTGGACTAGGGTGTTGGAGCTAGAGTAATGCTCCCAGTCTATGTTTGGGTAGTTGAAGTCGCCCAATATAATGGTGTTTGGAGAGACCTTCATATTTTCCAGTGTTCTCAGGAAGGCCGAGTGGGGTTCCTGGGTTTGGGAGGGTGGTCTGTAGCAGGCTATAAACTGGAAGGCAGTTTTACCCACTGTTAGTTGCACATGAATAGTCTCTGATGCTTCGTGCTTTGCCACCAACCTGGAGGTGTGGGTATCTTTGAATATCGATACTCCCCCTCCTCTCGTGGTTCGGTCCAAGTTTTGGGGCCGAAAAGCATGGTATGAGGTATAACCTGGTAGTGCTGGGGTGCTCTCGGGAGCCCTGAACCAGGTTTCTGTTACTGCACAGATATCTATGTTCTCCATGCTAAGGAGAGTTTCGAGTGCGTGCATCTTGAGGTTTAGACTTCTGGCATTGAGTAGCATTACTCTTAGTTTCTTATCCCTTGTGATACCTATGGAGGTGGGTTTGTCTTTTGAGCCTTGCCTAAAAAAGGCACTATGGGGGTAGCAAGAGCCTTTGCCAATATCCAAAAGCCCAGGGTGACAGGTGCAAGCCGTCCCTAGCGAGCATCGTGGCTTGTCGAGCATATCATCCCAAGCTGACAGGCATTGGATCCCCTTTGAATGACACCAGTACTTAAGCCAATTGTTGAAATTGATCATCTTGTCTTCATATTGTGGCATCATTCTTGGTGAGGGTAAGATGCTACTCAAGGTCAGGGTCATACCGCCTGGGCTACATGCTCAGAGAGATCCTTTATGTCTCTCTTCATGTAGTCCAGGGAGGTAAGTCTCAGGTCATTCACACCAGCATGGACAATGACTGAGTCATATTTGTACTTGCCTTGGAGTGACCTGAGTGCTTGTGTTATGTGGCGGATCCTAGCGCCCGACAGGCTGCTCACCGTGACCCTCTCCTTGTTCAGCCTGGTGAGCGGGACGTCAGTGTGCCTGACGATAGTCACCCATTACAAGTGTATCAGGTGTGTTGTTTAGTCTTGAGGGCTGTGACTGTTTGGCACACTGGCTTTGTGAGATATGTGTTGCACGTGTTTTGTTTTGGGGTAGCGGCTGCTTGGGTGTCTGCTTTGGAGGTCTCTGCTGCTTCGGCAGATCTTTATTTAGAGCCTCCGAGTATGTTTTTGTGTGATTATGTGTTTGGTTTGCTGTCGTGGTAGGTCTATGTGAGACTGGAATTGTAGTGAGTGTGGTTTCCTTCTCCGCCTGACTGGTTATGCCAGTACTGAGTTGAGCGAGCTTAGCCTCCAGTTTGGCTATATGGTTGCATCTCTCACATGTGTTGGAATTTGTTGGGAGGAGGAGAGGGTTGTCTGTGTACATGAGGCAGTTGTAACATTGCCTCAAGATTCCCAGATTCACCAGCTGGACCGGAGAGGAGATTGACAACTTACCTTTGGACATGCTAGAATAATATTGGGAATTCCTTAATTGAAAACCAGGGCCAGTGGGGAGTGAGGGTGTAGTGCTTTTAATTTTTAGTGCTGACATATAATTGCTTTAGTGAGCAAGTGCCAGGTAACTTAAGTGCAATGTGTTACAGGTAACTTAAATGCAAAAACGACAAACAGTAACTTTCTTTCAAGTGAAACAAGGAAATAAGTACAGTAAGCAATGCAGATATCACTAGTGATCCACAGAAGCGCTGAGAAGCCGTGTATTAGGTGGAATTAGCGTTCAGGAAATAACAAGCAAACAAACAACAAGCATATAAACAAAGCTAGATTCAGCAGGCCTGGATCTAGTCTATGCTACAGCAAACAAGGTGTACCAATTTCAGTAAGATACAGTTCAAATATTCAGGCACTATAAACCTTTAACCAGAAATTCCCAGCTCAGAAGGGCAGAGTCCAGCCTCTTCTCCCACAAGAGTGCAGACCACAAACCTTCTTAATGTAAAGTAACTGGCCTGAAGCCCAAGTGCTTAAACCAGAACTAATACACTTTAAGAATAACAGACACTGGGCTCTCAATCAGCAGTTCCCAACTTAGAAGGATGAAAGCTACCTGTCCTGCCACCACAGTGCATGCCACAAACCTTCCTAATGTAAAACAACTGGTCTGAAGCCCAAGTGCTTAATCCAAAAGACTTACAATGACAGCTAAACTTTAATCAAGTTACTACCAAGCAGTAATAAATACAGTTGAATACTTTAGAGAATGCCTGGATTAGTGCTCAAGTTACACAAACAAAGCTAGATCCAGCAGGCCCGAATCCAGTCTATGCCACAGTAAACAAGGCGCACCAACTTCAGTAAGAAGCAGTTCAGATATGCATGCACTATAAGCCTTCAATCAGAAATTCCCAGCTCAGAAGGGCAGAGTCCAGCCTCTCCTCCCACAAGAGTGCAGACCACAAACCCTCTTAATGTAAAATAACTGGCCTGAAAGCCCAAGTGCTTAAACCAGAATTAATACACTTTTAGAATAACAGACACTGAGCCCTCAATCAGCAGTTCCCAACCTAGAAGGATGTAAGCTACCTGTTCTGCCACTACAGTGCAGACCACAAACCCTCTCAGTGCAAAACAACTGGTCCGAAGCCCAAGTGTTTAAACCAGAAGGCTTAGAATGAGTTACACCAAACAGTAATAAATACAATTGAGTACTTTTAAGATGATGCAAAAGTAAAAAAAAAGTAGGTAGAAACACAAGTACAGTAAAAGCAGATGAACATTTTTTTTTTTTCTGAACAAGTGCTGGAGATCAAAGAAACAGATTTGAGTGCTGAAACTAGAAAACTGGCTAGTTATAGGAAAAAAAACTAAGCTAGAAGGCTTCCCTCCAACACAGAAGGGCTTGGGGGCTCAGAAGCCTACAAATAGTCTATACCACTTAACAGGAAAGGCAGGAAACAAGCTTAAATTTTTTTTTTTTCTGTTACCCAGATGCACTCTTTGTACACAGTAGGAGTGCTTGAAATCAGAATATGATCTCACTGCACTCAGTTGAGTGAGCAAATGAGATGGGCCCAGAAGGAGTATCCAAACACAAATTTACAAGGAGGGGCGGGCAGCTGCAAGGCCACTAAGATTAACACCAAAACAAAAACACGGAGGGTGGGTGGGACTAACTGAAGAGCAGAGTGAAAACTTCCAGTTCAGCTAATATTCCTTCCACACTGAAGAGCAGAGTGAAAACTTCCAGTTCAGCTAATATTCCTTCCACACAGTCAAAATCAATTTAAATACTGTAGTTTTTTGAAAAAAAGAACAGGTAAAGGTACTTAAATTCTCTTGTACGTCCGGTTGAATATAGCAAGTTCTTAGCTGGCCAAAGCTGAGGTTGTATATGTAGATATATATATATATATATATATATATATATATATATATATATATATATATATATATATAATCTATATATGAATGTCTATAGATATGTGTGTGTGTGTGTGTGTGTGTGTATGTATGCATGTATGTATGTGTGTGTGTGTGTGTGTGTGTGTATATATATATATATATATATATATATATATATGTATATATATATATATATATATATATATATATATATATATATATATGTATATTTACATATATGTATTTATGTGTATGTATATATATATATATATATATATATATATATATATATATATATATATATATATATGTGTATATATATATATATGTATATATATATATATATATATATATATATATATATATATATATATATGTGTGTGTGTATATATAAAGAAGAGAGTGAGAAAGGGGGATATGGGGGCAGATGTACTGCAACAGGTGTCTGGTGACCAAGGCATGGACTGAACACCAGTGTTGATACTGCAGTACCATACCCCATTCCAAAACATTGTTACCCATTAACTACCACATAGGTGGTTGCCTGACTACCACTGGAGGTGTCAGAAGGGAACATGGGACACAGGTGTAAAATAGCCTCCCCTTTGATATCCACAGTGGCACACTAGTCTTGTAATCCCTGTACATGGTACATGTCATCACAAAAGGTGTGTCAGCTAGGGAAATGTAAGTCAGTGTGCCCCTCTACACCTCACAATGTCCTATGCAGTATGTACCTCCCATGAGAACTACAGCAAGTGGAAAGGCCACAGACATACCTAACAAAGACTGATAATGCCCTCAAACACATTCCCTATGCAGACTGACTCTCAAAACCACAGCTAGAGTGCCTTGCATACTTCCTACACAGAGATTGCCACTGCTGGACATAGTTGTCACACCCATACCAGTCGGTTAACCACCATGGCAACACCTCACAATCCTTCCAGCCTACATGACCTATGGCCCTAATCCTTGTCACCGCACTAAACCGCACATGCTGGAGGTACAGGTTTCTATACACAAATATGCCATACCCTGGACTAAACCACCCAGCATTAACAAACGAAGCTCCTTATTAGTAGATGTCATGCATACCCCTGATGAATGTTATGGAGATAGGTAATATGCCCTGTGAGTCACCTCTGTGTAACCGTTGCACAGGAGCAAGTAAAGTCACATTACATGTGTCCCAAAGGGCAGTGTAGCATATGGCTAGGCTGCCCTAGGCCCAGTGCCAATAGCATAGTACCTACCTATGACACAATGCACACACACATGTACTCAGTGCAATACCAGCTATGTGAGGTTGAAAGAGTATGACACTGACTGTGTGTGCAAGGTCTGTAAAGGTGTGATAGCTTAGCGTGAGTTTGTATCTGTCATGGTAGTTTGTGTCGTAGGTGTGAGGCCAGAGAAAGATGCGTCTGTTATCAGGATGCAAACATAGTAGATTGGCATATATTGTGCTGTAGTTCCCTTTGTATGACTGCGGTGTGCCATCGTAGGCAGAAGCAATACATGTATGCTCAGTAAGTGGTACTGCTGTTGAATCCAGCTCACATATCAACTGTTGTACTACCTGAAGTTGTGGGCCTAAACACTACAGTATGGTGTATGTTCACATTCCCTGGTAACACTGTCTGGTGTGTTTCCTGTAGTCTGCACAGATTACATACCTCATGCATAGGTATCTGTAAGTAGGGGCACACAGTACTATAAGGTACACAGTTAATGCTCATCTGTGTCATTTGTGTGTTGTATGTGTTTGTAATGATGCCTGTACCATGGCCGCAATCACATGTGTGTACCTGGCAGCATGTATACTCTGTGACAGCAGTATGTTGGCTATATTAACAACTGTGCACATATGTCAGGTAGGGCTATGGCATCAAAGACTAGGGTGGATTACCGTTGAAACTGTAAATGTGCATTGCATGGGATGACAATATTCTTCATCCATTAGCTTGATACATACCTCCAGTGTGAGGTTGTGCATTGTATCCCAAACAGTGTGCCGAGTGCTGGTGTATACTAGTTTGTTGTATGTAGTGTGGCAGGCACTGTCAGACAGTTGTGGGCTGAGCACTGATATGTGGTATCGAACATGTGTATCCCCTGATAGACAGACAGATGCTATATATGGCAGTTAAGTGATATCAGTACATTAGAATATTAAGTGTGCCACATGACTTGCTCACATATTTTTCTTTTCCTTCCAGGGTGATGGTGCATCAGCGTAACCCACCTTATACAGCAGCAGAGGATCAGGAGATCCACCAGAGCCTGGTGCAGAATTTCTCTGTGCTGTTTTCCAGGACCAGCCAGCACCAGCATGAGAGGGCTGCACTGTGGCAAGATCTTGTCCGGGTAAATGACATGGGCATGCATAACCGGACATATGAGCAGGTACGCCATCACTGCAGTGATTTAATTAGACATGTCCGGCAGCGTGCGTCTGATATCCACAGACAACAGCTTGCCACAGGTGGTGGGGTACCTATCCACCCCCCCCCTCACCACTGTGGAGGAGCACCTCCTAAGTGTTGTGGCTCCAGGCCAACAACAACATCCACAAACATGTGTCATCATGGAGGCCAGAGCCACCCATTATGTTGAAATGGAGTGGGCAAGTAACATGCCATATCTGTAGTAGACTGTTCTCTGTACTGGTAGTTTATGCGTGTGTGAAATATGTACTGTGTGTGTGTAGCTGTTAACCTGCCTATTTTTCTGCAAGATTGATATTCTGAGCATAATCTGTACACCTGTGAAAGCCACCTGTTGTACTACTGTACTTTATCATACTCACAATATCAGTGGCACAGTTGTGGCCAATGGCAATCACTGTCATATTTTTGCAGGTCCCTTTGGAGTGACAGCAAGGCAGCCAATCCATGCTGGTGAGTGTGTAATAATACTATTGCTAATGACGTGCATGTCATATGGAGGTGTAATGTGTGCACATGTAACACCTACGCATAATGCATGCTGTGCATGTTTGCTGTGAGACTATGCATATCCCATTATTCTCAGTAGCTGCCTCACTCACATGCAATACAAAGAGCATGACACACTTGTGGCAGCACAGTACTGGACATTGTATAGGCATACTTGATACACATGTACACAGCACACACGTTTGGCATAGACACTACACCTTAGCCTGCTACACATGTCCAATTATGACACCTGTATGTCCACCCTTCAGTATCCCACTTATCCTCTACACAGCACACATAATATACCTGATGGTTAGAGGCCTACCATGTCTTTGTGCAACAGTCTTGAACAAATAATACATTCATGTTAGGCAGTGCTCACTATTGGCCACCTTACACACCCATGTAACAAGTGGCTGTGTAATTGTGTATGTAGTCATGTTACTGCAGTTCAGGTACAGTATGCTAGCTGCCTGTCTGCACACATTGTTATTGTTGACTGACCACAAGAAGCATGTTGATCATGGCTCACGTTACTACACCACATCCAGTTCCACTGACCACAAAAGTACACACAACAGTTATTGCGTAGCACCGCCATGTGTGTGCGTGCAAATATATGCACCCACAGCTTGTAACACTTGCACAACATTGTTATGTCCTTGTACACATTGTGTCCCAGGGTGGAGACAATCACTGAACAACTAAACAGAAGCATCAAGTACACGTATACTGTTATTAACAAGGGCTGTCTACACTTGCACTGCATGTTCCTGTGCAACACATAATCTGCATGCTGACACATGTGCAGTGATGTTTTTCCATGTGATACTGTCACCCACCCTCAAACAGTATTGTGTATGTGTTGGATTGCAGGTGTGTCTGTGTTTGTATCTGCTGTACTGAGGAGTGTGCCTGTGTGCATATGTGCTAACATCGTGTACACGTTTGTCAACTGTGTTTCCTATCTTCCTCTCACAGGTTCTGATGTTGCTCTGGTGGAGTGCAGCAGGGAACCTGAAGCCACTGCTGGGGATAGTGATAATTATGATACATGTGTAATGGCACAGGGAGGTTTGGGGTCTGTCGTTGGTCAGCCAATCGACACTACACAGCAGTCAACCTGCCGATACATCCATTGTCACCAATTTCCTTAGCTGAGGGACAGCATACATTGGGCATTGACCAGGGTAGTGTGGTATCATTGGCACATCCATCCCCTCACAGCAGCCATGGCCAGATTCCTGACGTGGTACCACACAGGCAGATGTCCAGGGATTCTCGTGGGAGCATCCGTGGTCGTACTGCCCCTGTGAGACGTGCCCACAGAGGTCTTTCAACCTCAGCTATGTCCCGGGCTGTAATACAGGCATGTATGGAACAGTACACCAGACAGGCTCTGAGGGAGCTTAGAGCACATCGCACCACTATGAATGACACTATGTGTGACGTTGCGGCTGCCATCCGTAATATCAGCGAGGTCATTGATAGATGTTGGGGGGGACACATTAGATCTCTTCCAAAACTACATGTCCAGGAGACAACAGTGCAGGACGGTTGAGGCGTCGACGTGGATGTATGCCAGCAACATCAGCTGGCAGTCGTCGCGGACGACAAACCCGCAGCCGCTCCCATAGTGCCAGTACCAGCCCCAGCAATTCTGGGTCTGTGCTGTCATTAGACCGTCCTATAAGACCACGTGCACGTGGCTCTGGACAGTCCCAGCAGGGACATGTGTCCAGTCGACAACCCACTGCTTCTGACAGTACCAAGTCTGGCTTAGTACCTGATACTGTCCTTAGCACCCCTGCCAGGCACAGGTACTGTGCCCGTGGCCAGAGACAGTGATCTGTATAACCTGGCAGGTACAGTCTGTGGCTGTCCACAAACACCTGTATGACCTGGCAGGTACAGTCTGTGGCTGTCCACAAACACCCGTGTATGGCAGCCACGTGGTGGAACTGTGTGCATGCATACACACACACACATAATGTTAACACCTAGGGCTAACACATACACACACACACACCGCATCAGCATTGCCCCATGTTGTACTGTTGTCCCTCACTAACACACACACACATACATGTCGATTGGATGTGTCAATGGCAGACTCTGGCAAACCAAGTACACACCCTGTGCATATGATGAAACTGTGCCACCTCTTGCCATCTGTAACATTGATGCAGGAACAGGATAGCATGGTGCTGATGCACAGGGTGACTACATAGCACTGTAGTAATATGTTGTTAACAGTACAGTGTAATGATATCGTTGTGGGTATATTCGAGCATGCATGATGCATTAACTGTGATTGTCATTGTAGTTTTGTATACACCAGTGTTAATTCCCAAAGTGTACTGTCTGCATATGTACCACATGGCTGTTGTGTGTACCTGTGCCTGCATGTGTTGGGGTGTGGACAGTACATGTGTGATGTTTGCAGCACAGAGTTGCAGGTGTACCTTTGTGAACATGGTTAGCATGGAACATGACATGGTTTGACAGTATGCTGTGGGTGATACGGTTTCCAAATGTCAGTGGTCTGCATTCTGGTACTATACACAGCCTACATAGCCTGACATTCAGTGGTCATTACATGGTGTCTCCTCAACTGATACACAGATGTAGGAACCTGGTGTCGGTGATATCCCTGCAGTATTACACTATACCAGTAGCCATTCTTACTGAGCCCCACACATCCCTGGGAACAATACTCTTTGGCATATAGCAGTCTCACGTACATGTCAACACACTACGGTTATGTCCATCCACAACTGCAAATGCATACAGTGGCCTACAATGCATTCTACACGTGACACACCTAACCACCACAAGGGTATCATACAGACAGATACCTGTTGTCCAAGCCATGCTGTATTGCTGTAATGCAACTGTAGCATTGTCCTCGGCATGTAGTTAACCTAGTATTCCAACAGTACCATGTAGGTGGTAGACCCATCATGTAGAACGGGTAATGGTGTGTACATGTGGACAAGTGTTATCTTGTCTATCCTGTGATATTCACATTTCCAAAGGTATTCTGTAGTCCCTCGGTGCATCACCTAAGCAAGAAGGTGTCTGTATGCGTATCGGCAACAGTTGCCATACACCTACACTGGATGTCCATCACTCACAGACTTTGCTGTGTTTTAACATGTCTGACATATACTCCAGACATGAACCCTCACCCACATTAATCTATCAAAGCTTTCATGGGTGTGTGTCACATAGTTGGCCTAGGACACAGATCACTGCAGTAACCTGTATTGTCACCAACATACATGTATGGCCTAAGGTCTGGTAAGCTGTGGCACATGCTGGCAAAGGTAACAACTGTGCTCATATGAGGCAGGCTTCACACATAGGAACTATTAAAGGTCACCGGTACATATCTGTATGTGGCACACGCATACCTGATGTGTGCATTGAAATTACTGTTATAATATGTCATACAATAATAAAAGCAAAACACACAACACATTGACAAACACACACATGGCATTTGTAGGATTCAAACCCCTACCTAACTGTTATGATACTTGAGAGAGACGCATTAGCACAGCGCGCTATTCGCATTACTGGATGATTTCCCTTCTCCTGCTGTATTTATAGGTTGCTGACATCATCAGTCTTTCCAAAGAGGAATGTACATCTTTTACTATCCCTCAGTATGGGGGATAACAATATCTGTGCATTAACAGATGCCTAGTTCAGGGTCACATATGCACACTGGCACTGCCAGGTTATGTTCTATACCATGCTTCATGACCACAGGACTTGCAACACACAACACAAGTACGGGGTGTATCCATATACATCTGATACACACACACCTGGGTTGGTACCACTGCACTAAGCATGACAGGCCATACATATACAACTACCATTGTGCAAAACTGCCTTTTGGTTTGGTGTGTAGTTCAGACCACCCCCCCATACCCAGGAACCGCACTCTGCTTTCCTGGGAACAGTGTAGGATATGAAGGTCTTCACACACACCATTATAGTGGTTGACTTCAGGTACACAAATATTGACTGGGGATACTACTCAGGCCCTCAACAACATCACCCTACAGCCACTACAATTTGTGAATCCATGTGCTATGGCACAACCAGTCACCACACCCACAAGGGGGAATACATATTGGACCTGATCATCACCAACATGGGGACTGTATGTTCCACACCAGAGGTAGAACCCTCATTGTTAAGATCAGACCATAAACAACTTTCCCTGGACATCCATATCCCGTCCCCACCCCCAGCCAAGGAAATCACTGTAAAGAATTTCTCAAAAGCAGACTTTGCACTTGTAAAGACTGGGGTGGAATACTTCAAAGGCCCCGTGCTGAAAGATAATACAGTCCAATCTGCAGAATCCTTTACAAACGCATTGTATGAGCACCTGCAGGTATGCATTGATCATGCTATCCCAAATAAAACCATGACTCCTCCAAAACAGGAGACCTGTCTGGTTGACCCCGGCCATATATAAGCTGTACAACAGAAGGAGGAAGCTACTACATAACAGAGCAATATCCCACAGAGGGAGGACATCTCTGAAAAGTATTGGCAAGACACTTCAATCCCTCATATAATCATCACTTGCACGTTTTGACAGTGAAATTGACCAGACACTACAGATAATCACAAGGCCTTCTTTAGTTATGTCAGGAATATGTGTGGAAACAACCCAGATATGCTCAGAATTGTTGCATAACAGCACAAAATATGCCTAGCCTACACCCTGGCAGACGGAGTCTGCACAAACGTCCCCCCCTTACCCCCCCCCAACAGTACAGATGCCCATCCCAAATGAATGTAACCTCCCTGACATCACAGGTGAAAGGTGCCCTCTCCACAGCAAATAACACAGCATATGTATGGGACCGGACGGTGTCCCAGGCTGTGTCCTACACGAGTTCTGAGTAGAACTGAACACTCACATTAAGTCACTGTTCCAACTTAGCCTTACTACAGGATATGTACCCTGAGAATGGCATACAGATACAGTGCTCCCACTCAGCAGAGGTGGTGCCACAATGGGACCACAGGAACTATCACCCCATAAGCCTGACTAGTGTGGTAGAAAAAGCTATGGAGCGTATTGTCATGGAAGTCAGAATCAAAAACATTGTGAGCCTCCAGACAGTGGATCATACACAATTCGGCTTTAAGGGCAGATATTGCCTCTTACACATAGTTCATATCTTTGAAACGGTTACTGAAGCCATGGATGAGGGCAAGGTAGTTCACACAGTCTACCTGTACCTTGCAGAAGCCTGCAACACAATACCCCACTCAGCCATCATACATATGCTTACCAGCTTAAATATCAACCCCTATATCAGTAGATGTGTTGCTACCTGCCTCAGGGATGGAACCCACATGGTCAGAATTGCAGGTGCCATGTCCACTTCCAGACCAGTTACAACTGGTGTCTCACTGGGCTCGGTTGTGGGACCTGTCCTGTTCAGTATGTACTTCTCTGAGGTTCAGACTAACACGGGGGGATTACGTCTAACAAACGTCACAGATGACTGCTAACCAGGGGCTATAAGCAACACTGCAGCTAACACATGCTTCCTCCATAAGGGTCTCACAGAGATGGATGCTTGTTGCCAGAACCATGGCCTCGTGCTAAATGCTAAGACATGCATAGTCATCCCCTTTGGGGAAAACAAGGTGCACACAAATCACCACATAAGTGGTAATCCATTACGTACAGAAGATGTATTTACAGATTTGGGGACCAACATAGATCGTAACCTCTCCTTTGCTAATCACATTGACATAGTCATTGCAAAGACCTTTAATATAGCCCTCCTTATCACATGGGGGTTTGCATGTAGATCATGGGAGGTCATTGTGGCCCTCTACTAGTCACTCATCAGGCCCATGTTTGACTACAATGCCCCTTTTGGGGTGTACCTTACCCAACACCTGCAGCAACTACAGTGTCCACAACAGTACCTCCCCAAGAGGATCATGGGCTACGCACAGATGTCCTATGCAGCTCAACTAAAGGATCTCCAGCTCTACTCAGTTGCTTAACACCTACTCAGAGGTAATCTATGCCTGACATACACAGCCATGTCAAACCCAGAAGTAATGGACATGCTCCACCTCATAACATCCAAGACCCTTAGAGCTACACACTCCAGAGACTTAAACCTCAGCACAAAACTAAATAGGACATGCTGCAGGGACAGATTCATTACCCAGAGGCTCCCCTCACTCTGGAATTGAATCCCAATTAAAGTTAGACATAGCCCCTCGCCAACCCTCTTCCCAGCAAAATCCAGCCGCATGGATGGGAAATTGCAAATTCACCCCTGTGATCTCCACTGTGTCCCTGCTTGACAGAGGCACAGCAAACTAGCCTTAAAGGGTGCCTTCTGTGACCTACTTTAGAGGCACAGTAGGCTACTCTACTGGGGAGGCGGACGCCAAATACACTCTGCCAAGGCTTATGAATTCCCTAGGGCAGACTAGTATCGACCTCTGCACCTATGTTTATGTTGGGGATGCACAATATTTGTTGCTGATACCGTTTGCAGGTCTTTATTGCCGTAGCTTTCCCAGTTTCTTTCCCAGTTTCTATGAACAACTTGTATATCTGCGTAACATGTTTGATCATGACAGGTTTCCAGTATATTAATATATGTGTCTGTTGTCATTTAACTGTGTGCACAGGGCAGATTGCTGGGTCTTGGGAGGTTCCTGGCTTAACACATACAACTGCCAGATATGTGTATCCGACTGCTATACTCAGACATGGCCTAAGTGTGTGAGCATGCCCAGTTCAGGCTTTCCATGGTTTGTTGCCTGACATAGGTCTCATTTATCCAAGTGTGTGAGCATGCCCAGTGTGACCTTTCCATATGTTGTGATCTGAAGTCCACTACATTTGTGGCTGTGTGAACATGACCAATATTGACATTTATACTGTGTGTTAGACGTCATATTTTCTTACTGCCAGACTCCTTTGTGTCATAAGTCAACAGGGATTGTGCTGTGCCTGCAGGGTTTCCATGGGATAGTTTGCAAAGACTTGTCAACATTCTTTCATACTGGCTGAACACTGCAATACTGTCATGGTGTACTGGTTCAGTACTTTCACTATGGTGCACAGTATCATGGGTTTGAGTCCCATCACTGCTTTAAATGTTCATACTGAGCAGACCAGGCTGGTTAAGGGCCAGTTGGGCAACTATGAGCATGTTGCATTTTGTTCAGCTATGGCCTACTTAAACCAGGCTTGTCCAACATTGCTGTGTATTCACCAACTTGGGTGGACATTGCCAAACATTACTCCACATTGACCGCAGTTGTACTAGTTGGTGTGTGAGATTCTGTTCATAGGTTCATACTAGGCTATCTGCCCTAGGGCATTTATAATCCTAGCCAGAGTGTGTTTGGCTTTTAACACACCTTTTAAGTGGAGTTTGCTATGACATTTTTCAAGGTTAGTATACTGTGCCTCTGTCTAACAGTGACATAGAAGTGATACCCAGGGTAAACATACAATCTCCCATCCACTCATCAAGATTCCTCTTGAAGAGAGTCAATGAGGGACTCTGGCTAACCTGGAGTGGGAGTTTACTCAAGAGTGGAGGGAGCCTCTGGGTTATGAATTTGTCACTCCAGCATGTCCTATTTATTTCAGTCCTGAGGTTCAGGTCTCTTGAGCACGTAGCTTGATGGGATTCTGATTTTCCAAGGTGCAGCATGTCCATTGATTCCAGGTTGGACATGGCTTTATACATCAGGCACAGATCACCTCTGGGCAGGCGGTATGCCACTGAGTGTAGCTGCAGTTTCTTTAACCGGGCAGCAAATGGCGTGTGTTTGAGCCCTTTGATCCTCCTGGTGAGGTACTTTTGTGGTCTTTCCAGCTGCTGCAGGTGTCTGATAAGGTACATCCCCCAAGGGGCATTGTACTCAATTATGGGCCTGATGAGGGATGAGTAAAGAGGCACGATGACCTCCCCTGATCTAGATGTGAATACCTTCATGATTAGGTGGGCTATATGAAATGTTTTTCTAAACACTTTGGCCACATGGTTGTCAAATGAGAGATTGCTCTCAACTTGGGTCCCCAGGTCCCTTATCACTTCTTCCGTACTTAATGGGTTACCACCTATGTGGTAATTTGTGGGCACTTAGTTTTTGCCAAAGGGGATGACTATACACTTTTTTGCGTTTAGCTTGAGGACATGGCTCTGGCACCAGTTGTCTGTTTCTATGAGGCCATTTTATAGGATGCTTGTGTCAGCTGGAGGGTCGATTATGGCGCCCTGTTTGCAGTCATCTGCAAACTTGTTCAGCCACAGTCCTTCTGTGTTGGCCTGTACCTCCGAGAAATATATACCAAACAAGGGAGGTCCCAGGACTGAGCCTTGTGGGATGCCACTTGTAGCTGGTTTGGGGTCTGACATGGCTCCAGCATTTCTGTCCTTGAGCCAGTTTGCAACCCATCTAATGACATAGGGGTTTATATTGAAGCTGGTGAGCTTATCTATAATGACCAAGTGGGGTATTGTATGGAAGGCTTTTGCGAGTTCCAGGTAGGCTGTGGGGACCACCTTCCCCTCGTCAATGGCCTTGGTGACAGTTTCAAATCTCTCAACCAGGTTTAAGAGGCAGGATCTGCCCTTACCAAAGCCAAACTGGGTAGGATCCAATGTCTGTAGGCCCCCCAATATCTTTATTTCTGAGGTCCATGATAATCCTTTCCATAGCTTTGCAGACCAAGCTAGTCAGGCTTCTGGGGCAATAGTTTGCAGTATCCATTGAGGCACCACCTTTGTGGAGAGGGACCACTGTTGCTGTACCCTGCTCTTTGGGTACATATCCTGTGGTAAGGCTGAGATTGAACAGTGGTTTTATGTTTGTGTTCAGTTCTTCTTGGGGTTCATGTTGGACACAGCCCAGGACACCGTCTGGTCCCATTGATGCTGTGTGTTTTGCTTTGGAGAGGCTGGCTGTTACCTGCGCATCTGAGATGTCAGGGGGCCAGCACTCTGCTGGGATAGATATTTGCCCTTTTGGTGGTGGGGGGGTGGAGGTTTGCACTGAGCCTGTCAGCTCGGATGTTGGCAATGTCTGTGGGTTTGGTATATTGTTTGTCATTTTGGACTCCTTCTGAGCATATCTGGGAATTCCCACCCAGGTTCCTACCATAACTAAAGAAAGCCTTGTGATTATCCTTGGTGTCCTGTACAATTTTTATCGCAAAGATGGCCTTAGACGATTTTATGTGTGGCCGTAGTTTTTCAATAATACTGATCAGAGATGCCTTTCCTTTTTGGGATTTTGCTCTATCATATAGTAGCTTCCTCCTTGTATTGTATGTTTTTTTATGGCTGGGGTCCACCAGACAGGATGCCTGCCTTTGGAGGATTGGATCTTGGTTTTATTTGGGATTGCATGATCCATGCATTCCTGCAGGTGTTCATAGAATGCGTTTTTATAAAGGGTTCTGAGGTCTGGGCCATATTTTCCACAGGCACAGGGGCTGTGAAGGATTCCACCTCGGTTTTGAGGAGTGTGACATTTGCTTTAGTGAAAATTTTTCACTCTGGTTTTCTGGCCATGGGCTGGGGTCGGGATGTGAATATCCAGTGAGATTACTCTATGGTCTGATCTTACCAGTGAGGGATACACTTCTGGTCTTGGGCATAGAGTCCCCATGTTGGTGATGATCAGGTCCAGTATGTTTTCCCCTCTTGTGGGAGTGGTAGCAAGCTGTTCCATAGCATTTGAGTTTATAAATTCTAGGAACCTTTGGGCTAGGGTGTTGCAGCTAGGGTAATGCTCCCAGTCTATGTTTGGGTAGTTGAAGTCGCCCAATATAATGGTGTTTGGGGAGACCTTCATATTTTCATGTGTTCTCCAGTCAGCCAAGTGTGGTTCCTGGGTTTAGGAGGATGGTCTGTAGCAGGCTATGACCTGGAAGGCAGTTTTACCTACTGTTAAGTTGCACATGGATAGTCTCTGATGCTTCATGCTGTGCCACCAACCTGGGGGTGTGGGTATCTTTGACCAATATTGATACTCGCCCTCCTTTTGTAGTTTGTTCCATGTTTTGCGGCTGTAAAGCATGGTATGAGGTGTAACCTGTTAGTGCTAGGGTGCTCTTGGGAGCCTTGAACCAGGTTTCTGTTACTGCACAGATATCAACATTCTTCATGCTGAGGAGAGTTTGGAGTGCATGCATCTTGCAGTTTAGACTTCTGGCATTAAGTAGCATTACTTCTAGTTTCTTATCCCTTGTGATACCTATGGAGGTGGGTTTGTCTTTTGAGCCTTACCTAAAAAAGGCACTATGGGGGTGACGAGCCTTTGGCAATATCCAAAAGGCCACAGGTGACAGGTGAAAGCCATCCCTAGCGAAGCATCATGTCATCCCAGGCTGACAGGCATTGGATCCCCTTTCACTGACACCAATACCTACGCCAATTGTTGTAATTGATCATCTTGTCTTCATATTGTAGCATCATGTTTGGTGAGGGTAGGATGATACTCAAGGTCATAAAGTTTGCATATACTACATGGTGGTAAATGCTGTTTAGCACTACCTTACATTGCTTAACACATGGCAATCATGCCTCAGGTGGTGCTGCAGGGCTGCCTATGTCGGATGCACATACTACACTCCCTGCACATGTTTGAAAGCAGGTTGTCAACTTAGGCATCCCTTTCACTATATGTGGGAGTCTGAGAGAGGTATCATTTCCAGGGTTCCTACTGAGCCAGTGTATGTGCTATGCGTTGCCTCTTTGCCAAGGCATACTGGGCACGTTCCTTCTGCCTACTGGGGCAGGCTCAGGTTGTTCCTCCTCATAGTCACGCTCTGCCTGTGATGGCTTTGGCAATGGTGGGGGGCTGTTTGGCACAGGCCTATGCTGGTCCTGCTGCAGCTGTTTTCACAAAATCATATTATGTAGCATAGCACATACCATGGCAATTTGGGTACATTTAGTTGGTGAGTATTGCAAGGCTCCACCAGATGTGTCCAGGCACCAGAACGTGACTTGAGCAACCCAAACACACGCTCAATTACATTTCGTGTTTGTGCATGTGCCTCATTATGGCATTCCTGTTCAGGTGTGTGTGCGTTTTCTGATGGGTGTCATCAGCCACGGCTCCAGTGCATAGCCAGCATCCCCCGCTAAGTGACCATGTGGGATGTCCCCATTGGCAAATGTCTGGTACAGCTGCGTCAGATGCCAGATATGGGAATCATGGTAGCTTCCAGGGCAGCCAGCACACACATTCATTATTATGCCCTGGGCATCACACACGACCTGGCAGTTGATGGAGGGGAAGCCCTTGTGGTTAATGTAGACCCTACCCCGCTCACCAGCTGGTGCTTTGATGTGTATGCGTGCAGTCTATTGCACCCACTACCTCAGGGTATTCTGCTATTTGCTGGAAGAGATGCATATTGCTGGCCAATACCTCACGGGAATTGGGGAAATATACATGATCACAGACATGTGCTGACATGTCATCCAGGAACTGGTGCAGTACCCTGGATGCTGATGCCTGTGATATCCCCATCATATCACCAGTTGGGCTCTGGAAGGTACCTGTTGCTAGTATTCTTAGGCCAACACATACCTTGGTTTCCACTGGGATGGGTTCCCCTCTGTTGGTTCTGTGTGTGAGGCGTGGCCTGCACAGCTCAACAATTTGCTGCAGGAGGTCTCTGTCTACTCTATAGCGCTCCACTATCTCCAGCTCATGTAACCCCTGGTAGGTGACCCTGGGCCTGTACACTCTTCTCCGTCTCCTCGCTGTGGGTTGTCCGGCAGCATTTGCATTGTCACCACCATCAGCATGTTGCATATGTCGCCTTGTAACAGCAATGGCAGCCCCTAGCATTTTTTGTTTGAGTAAAGCTTTTTCAGTTTTCACTTCTAGTAGCTTACTCCAGTGTTGCAGTGTCTCTTGAGAGAAACAAACTGCACTGTTGTTTGCAGAGTTTTAAGTGCTGGGCTGCGCTAGTGTTTTGCCTGTGTAATTGCCTGATTCGGGTTGTTTTCACTTGCTAGCTCTACTAGTATTCCCTGGTAGCTTCCTACTATTTGTTGTGCTTCCTTTTTCCTTTCTGTTTCCTCAGGGGGAGCGATGCACATACGAGCGCAAACACGCTCACAGCAGCTCACACGTGCGCACACATGCTTAGACGGACTAAAACTTGCTTATTCGGGTTAAAACGTGCGCACACCAGCGCAAACATGCTCACAGGTCTTTACACAACCTTATACATGCTTACTCCAGCTTAAACGCGCGCACTCACGCTTTCACGCACGCACTCTGTCTTACTCGGGTTTACAGGAGCGCACACACGCGCATACCCACTCAGCAAGAAACTTTGGTGTTATCCACAGTATACACCTTCCATTTCTTGGCTTTCCCTGGCCTACCTGTTGACACACCTCTTTCCATGATGTCTGACAGCTGACACATGCCACTCTGCTCCTGTGAGCTTCACTACTTTCATACATACCCCCCCTTGTGATGTCACCTATCTCCTACTCTGTTACTCCCCATATCCTACTCCTACACTCCACTGACTGTGCTCATTTGCTATGTAAAAGTGTGATTCACTTTCCTAACCCTCATTTACATAGGATTGCCTACTAATGCTTGGTTACATGTCTTAGACTGGGCTTCTTCCCTTAGCAACACCTACTCGGTGGCCATGTTGTCTTCAGCCTGCTATTCCCTTACATTGTAATTTAACAATTTTCATAGATTCCACGTTTGTTGCTTTATTTTCTTATTTTGATTTTTTTTTAGCGTACCCCGTTTGCGCTGCGCTATGCTTAAACATCGGAAATCGCCGAAAAAAAATATTTTATTTTAATTTTGCATCTGGGAACATTTCCAATAGCTGTATATTTGGCCATTGGCATGCTTCCTCAACCATATGCAACCTTTATTTGGAGCTGACAAGGCTCCATTGTGCTATTTGCAGAACGGTACTCAGTTGTCAACTGAGTACATTTCTGCAGCTAACACTGCTCCTACTCGGACAGGTTTGTGCTTCCTGGATCGCAAATTTACCTCCTTTGCATGCCTTTTGGCTGCAAGTGAGGTAATTTGCATATCCCAGCCCTGTCCGTGTAGGAGATGTTTTAGGAGCTCTCTTACACGCCCCTACAAGCTGTTCCTGGATCGCTCGTCGGACATGATGGCTGCATGAAGTCTTACTCTACTCGTACACTCCGTGCAAGCCATCGTGAATCCGGCAGATATTCTGGCCATATGCTGATGCCTTGGCAGAAGTTCTGTAGTCCCCAGTGGAAACTTGAGTATAATGAAGCATGCTACACTGATGGTGAAATGATTTTGAAACCCTAGACTTTGTACCATTGTGTATGATGCCATTTCTCTGTCTCTATTTGAAAACTCTTAACAGCACTGTCAGGAGGTGACAACAGGATGCTGATCTATGCACACAAGGTGCCCATTCTTGGGTCTATATTAAAAGACTGAAGAGGCGTTTAATCGAACACCTCTTCGTCAACGCACACAGAGCACACAGTCAAAACGGCGATTTCTTTCCCTGGGAAAGAAATCGCTTGGGTATCTCCGTATGCTTGCCCCTTTCTCCACTATAGTGCAATCTGAGTTGGTATATTTAGTTAGGGGGTATGTAGGGGGGGCAAATCCCCCCCCCCCGTGTTATGTTTGAAAGTGTGTTTGTGCTAGATTTCTTTCCCAGGGAAAGAGATCACTGTTTTGAACGTTCGCTCTTTGTGTCGCCTAAGAGGTGTTTGATTTAAATGCCTTGGCGATATTGTATTGTACTGGTTCACCCTCAGTTTCGTGCAGGAGTTGGCATGGCCAGGATAATTGATGGGTGAAACAGAATATGAAATGAGGCATGATTGGCATGCCATGCATATTAGTCACTGATGTCCTGAATAAAATGAATGTAGATGAGCCGCTTTGGTTACTGACTGTAGCTAAGCAGCTCTAACTACATTACATTCTGATGCACTTGTTTTTAATCTGTTACCAGCCCTATTAATACATTCTACAAATGGTGCTCAGCACATATGTTTTCAAACCTGCTGCCAACGCTCTGCGAATCTTCTGTCTGCCAACCTGTTGCAAATGCATGATATATGACTGCAAGTTGTAAAAAAATGAGATGTTACTGGTATGTAGGTGTCAATCATAAGCAAAACATGACACTGTGAGAAAGGGTATCCAAGTCCACATTTTGACCAGGTGGGTCAGAAAACAAGCGGACAATGTTTGTGTCTGCACACTGATGTGACAGGCACATCAACATAATGGGTATGTAGCTGTTAATAATAAGCAAAAAAAGTGAGACACTGTATCAAACTACACATTTTGACAATTCATATACTCATTCACTTAGTGTACCAGATATATAGAATGAGTTTTCATTCGTGTTTGAAGTACATAATAATGAATAGTCATTTGTGTTTGACGCACATTGTAAGGAGTATTCATTAATAGTGAGAGCCGTGAACCGTTTCGGGCAGGGTTAGGGCAATGCTTGCTACTGCACATCTGGTGAGCCAGTACACTACAGTATTGCCAATGCTTCTTCGGTCTTTTTGCTATATAGACCCCCCCCCCTTTCTTCTGTTTTATGGATATCTGTGAATTCTAGTACTGACTTTGGTTAAAGAACACTGCCAGTATCATTACACGTATTTTTGGTCATGACATGCTTCCACTGAGACATCATTTTGCATTATTTTTCTATTTTTACTTCTGCTGTATGTGACTTGATACGTTTTTGGATATGTGCTGCATTCATAAGTCTCTGCAGAAGTTGCATTTCACCTCGTACTGAAGACATGTGTAATACACCATGCCAGCACGGAGCAGGCAAGTGCTTGTGAATTCTTACCTTTAGTACATTTTTAGTTGGTGTTCTCAAGCGGCTTGTGGGCTGGATGAGTGTGAAAACAGAACTGAAAGCCAGACCAGTACCACTCAAAAGGAGAAGAAAAAAAAAAAAAACTTAAATAGCCAACCATAATTTGTGAGAGAGTAATTTGACAACAGTATGAAATCAAACTCACAGGTGCATTATACAGGCAATCACTTCTACTGTTCCTGGGTTAATGGATTTCAGGATTATAGTGCTGGACTGACAACCATACCTCTTCAGTTACGTATTTGATTGTTATCTGTATTACTGTTCATCAGATCTTTCGCATTCCAAGCCTTCGCAAATCTTGCATATATATCCATAAGCTTCAAGGAAATACAGCTGTGTGAACATAACGTAAAAAAATAAATGCTTTCTATGAATAGCACAGGTAAATTTTATTTCATTGTCTATAATGAGTTTTACATGCATTCAAGCAGAACTGTGCAACACTTGACTCATTTCGCTAATACTTTGTATACACAGAAACCAAAAGGGTAAGGGTTATATATCTGTCAAGAACCAATTAAAGAGCTGCTTCAAGCCTGTCATAACTTTATGATCAGGACTTTAAAATATTTTAGAATTTTCCTTAACAGTGTAAATTTGCATCTGTCTTTTAGGCATTGGCTTGCATATTTTGGTCTTCTATTTTCTGGCCCTTTTTTACTACCACAGACTTTTATAAGCTCCTGCATTTCATCCCTGCACCATGGATGGTGGTGGTTCTGCATTTCTGACTCTTAAGAATTCCCATTGCAAGCAGGTTTGATTGGAAAGGGTATGTGTCAGTACACTGTTAATTGGTATTCATCTGTGTTTGGCTCAGTCGCACTTCCAAAACATCTGCTTGACCCTTGCCTGGTCTTTTCCACATTGCCAACATCTGTTGTTGCCGGACCTCCCAACTGCAAAGAGCTTAGGAGGCATTGCAAAAAAATGGCCAAGTTTATGGGGCCAGTGTATAACATTTTTTCCCATACTACTACCCATACTGCCAGTATCATTACATGTATTTTTGGTCATGGCATGCTTCCCTTTTTTTTTTTTGCATGAGTCTTATTCGGCCCCTCTTAATTTTTTCCATTTAATTTGCTGTCTGAAAATTGATTTTTTTCCCCCTGGCTTTTTTCTTTATACTTATCCATTTATACCAGGGGAGAACTTTTCCCCTTTCCCTCTTTCACCTAGCAAAATGTAATTTGTGTATGTGTAAACTACTGGGAATGAGGTGGTATTTTTTTTTCCCCTGTATTTATTGGTAATGAAGTATACTATATTTTCCCTGTAGTTCTTGGGAAAGTTCTAAATTTTTATATTGTCCCTTTTTCTTTGCCTGCCTAGACTTCAGTGATTGGTCAAAGCTGATTATTCCAGTATCCCCACATATTATCTTATCCTCTTCTTTGACCAGTCCATGCACTTATCCTCTATGCCAACTGCCATTCCTATTCCACCATTTCAGATCTGTGTTTTCCAAATCCTCCTTCCATTGTTCAGTCATTCATAGTCAGACATTTCTGTATTTCTTTGTTCCTCACATCCTCTGCCACTTTCTTGTCTGAGCCAGATGAAAAGCTAAGGCATAGCTTGGGACAGGTGGTAATCCCCATACTGGCATAATAATACTCCGAATGTTAACTTTCTCAGTCAGTGAAGGTAATCTTTTTTTTCCCTGATTTTTGTAAATGTTTTCCAGTTTTATCTTTGGAATCCTTAATGTTTTGAACAATTGTTTCTTCCAAAGTATGTCTAACACCTAACCCCATGATAATCTGGTTTCATGAATTGACCCACAGAATCCTCCTCTGTATCCAACCTTAATTCTTACTAATTTAGTTCACCTTGGTTGGCTTCTAATCCTGAAACTCTAGCACATTTTTTAAAGCTATCCAGTATGGGCAGTAACGCATAATCCATCTTTTCTGTCATCAGTGTGCAGTCATCCTTCTGCTTTTGGAACCATGCTTCTCCCTGCCTGTGTTCCTAGTACTGCTATGACTGAAAACAGCTAGTTTTTCTACAGCTAATAGCTAGTTTTTCTACAGCTAATAGAGTAGGGCAGCAGATGCGCTTCACTGTTGCTTCTGTCAGTTGAGCCTTTTACTTTTACTGTTTTTCAATACATTGATGGTTGGTGCTAAGTGCAGAGCTTTTATGCATCTTATAAATTGTTCCCCAAATCCACTGCTTTCCAGAGTTGTAAGAAAGAAGTCCCAATTAAATGTGTCAGATGCCTTTATAACATCAACTGTTATGTTTCTTGCTTCCATTACCCCTGAATGCTGCTTGTATAACTACCACCAGCTGTTTAATGGCCTGCCTATCCTTTACAAATCCATTTTAGACCGATCCTATAATACAGTGCGGTCTGTCTACTGTAGATGCAAATGTTTTAGCCAAAGTCTTAACTACTACCAGCAGTATTGGTGTATAATCCATTGGGGGTTTTATCCTATGTGATTGTTTGGGGATTTGATATTTTAACGTGTCCTGGGTGGGGGATTCTGTCATGACACCTCAAACAAATTAAATTTGGCTGCCAAAGTATCTTCTAAATGTTCTCCCCATTTCTAGATTTCTTTTGAAAAATAACAGAGTATCTCCTCATTTAAGTGCCAGCTTGATCTCATGCTTTACCAGCCTATGCAGTGCCTCCCTGTCTGCTTTTCCTAAAGTCTGTTCAGTCCATGCTGGAACCAGCTTTAGAATATTCTGAGTCTATTCCCCATAAAGACTTTGTTAGTATTCCAAGGCGGCTTCCCTGATCTCTTCCGCTCGTGTAACTAGTTACTCCCCTTGCTGTTTGCATAGTAGAAATGTGTTTTTCTTCCTTTAAGTAGTTGGGCTATATATTGTGTTAGCTTTTCTTCTGGCCCACCAGAATTTACTGTTAACTGATGCATTCAGCCTCAGCTTGTGAGATTGTTGCTCTTTCTGACACTTCGATAATCAGGAGATCAGTAACCCCCCCCCCCAGGTGCCTGAAGGTCTCAACTGCTTCCATTTGCAATTCTCTGAATCTTGTTTTCTTATTGCAATATCCATTCTGTTACCTCCTCCCCCCTGTGTATTCTATCATTCTAGCTCATATGTCTGCTTTCACTCCTATCCCTCCCTAGATTGTTTTGTAGTATGTTTTTTTTAATCAGTTTAACCATTTTTTGTGAAGCTTTTTACATGTTTAACCCATTTATATGAACTCCAGTTGTCTGTCACCTACATATTTTAAATTTAAAACCATAGGAGTGTGATCAGTTGTTTACCATTCCTGATTAGTTCTCTGTTCTACAATTTCTATCTCTTTAAATTCAGTAAAGAAATGGTCCTGTCTACTCTTTCTATTCTTACTTATGAAAGTGTATTCATATTTTTTCCATGTTTCTCTCCTAAATCTAATAAATTAGGCTTGTCCGCTTTTTAAACTTTTCTTAGCACCCTGACATGAGTCTATTTCCAGCAACTCGGGAAACAAACGAAGGCTCGAGCACAGTCTCCAAACCGAAAAAAAATGTAAAAACGGGTTTATTTCTTTGCAAATAGTATAATACAAAATACAAAAATAAAAATAAACGGTTTATTTTTGTATTATACTGCTTGTTTGCAAAGAAATAGGTTTGTTTTTTACATTTTTTTCAGTTTGGAGACTTTGTACCATTGAGCCTTCATTTGTTTCCTGAGTTGCAGTTTGGATTTGTTTGGATTATGAGTCTATTTTCTAGCAGTCTGTCTTTGAGATAAGGGTTAAGTTAGTCTTCCCCCTATTTTGAAATACTCTTCTACATTTGTATTCGATGTTTGAAGCCACGGTGGTGCAGTGGTAGTGTTGTCACCTCACAGCAAGAGGTTCTCCCGTTTGATTCTCTGCTGGAGCGCCTTCTGTGTGGAGTCTGCATGTCCTCACCGCAGTCTAGTGTCGTTCGAAAGACCTACATGAATGGGCGTGCCTTCGTTGAAGGTTGGGTGGCTGGCACCTCGGCACTATAAAAATCAACTGCCAATCATTAGCGGACCGGAGTTCCGCTGTGGCGACCCCTAACTGGGAAAAGCTGAAAGAAAAACATTTGTATTCTATGTTTGAAAAAACTTTCCGAAAGAGCATGTCATCCGCACGGAATGCGTACACACTGGCAATTGCCAACTTTTTGTCCAGTTGTCTCTAGCTAAATAATCCATCTACTTGAATTACTGTAAATTGTACTGTCAGTTTTGGCCCTTGCCCTTTTTACCACCTCCACTCACATGATGTGCATAACGAGATGAAAGCATTTTCTTTTTCTTATTACTATCTCTATCCTTCACTTTGGTTTCTGTGAATAATGCTAAATGCTACCCCACTTATTTTTGCATCCTTTTTATTAACTTGAAGTACTGGAGGGATTCTCAAATTTATCAATCACCTGTAACATTCTCACTGCATTTCTTTAGTGATTTTTGTATTTTGCATATATCTTCTATTCCTCACCCCCCCCCTCAGTTTTTCTCCTTACCATTCCCCTCCCTGGTCTCTCGAGTCCAGACTCGCCACCCCACGCAAGGTCTCAAGTCTCCTGGGCATCAAACTGTCTGTTCTTGGATTTGCTGAGCTTGATGCTTATTTGCTGCTGATGGAATGACATGTTATCCTCTTCTTCTTAACCATTGCTCACTTTTTTACAGTCCTCCTTGATATTCTAAATTCACTAGCCCAGCTTTCATGTTATTTGCCTACAAGTAAACCTTTCTTTTCACCTATCCTGCCTGCCAGTACATCTGTTAACCCGTTTACATTACTCTACAATAAAAATATATATGTAAGATTATGAGCATACCCAAGGAAATCTAGGTCCCTAGCAGTTTTTTCCTGTGGCTATTCTGCCTGTTTGTCATCTTGCTCTTTATTGATCTCCATTCTAGCTGATTTTGTCCTTGTCCCTTTCTTATCACTGGTTGTGGGTATGACAAGCATGTAAACCCGTGTCCCCTGAGGAGGAGGGGAGGAATGTTGCCCATCTAACATGTGTTATTGGCTGTAGCATTTACCTCTTAATTTAAATGAAGTTGTATAACAATAGATCTCCCCGCTACTATTTGTCACTATTACAGGTTTGAGCAATCACACTATTGCTTTAAGAATTCAACAATGCTAGTGAATACTTGATCATGCTGTGTTTGTCCTGATGGTATAACTTAAACTAACATGTAATCTTTTCCGTCTCCGACATATCTCAAGTCTATTTTATCCATTTTTTTTCTGCCTTAAGATTAATATATGTACTATGGTATGGTATAGGCATCCATAGGACAGCTGCATGATATCACTATTACCCTAGCATTGGCATTCACTCTTTTTCCACCTCTCTGAAGTTTACCATAGATATATATGGGACGACTTTGCTTGGCTATTCAGAAAAGTTTAAGCCATATTTTCATGTCTTGGTATGCAAACTAACAGATAATTTGCTACAACTAGGATTCATCTCCATATAGAAACACACTGACAATTTGTGTGAACACTTTGTAATTTCAAAATACAGAAATCCCAAATTTTGGTATTTCGAAATTACAAAGCCGAAAACCCAACCACAACTCACAATTCTGAAAACACACACTGGCGAAATTCAAAATGCCAGAACTACGCTACACATACAGTACACATGTAAACGCAACTCCCCCCACACTCCCCTACTTGTATATTCTAACTCCATAAGTATTCTAACTCCGAGATCACACAAACGAAACTCGCACACATACTTGCACAACACACACTAAAGCCCCTAACCAACACATTTACACACACAAACTTAACTAAATTCAACCCATAAATACACACACCGCACCAGCGGAAATGGAAATTCAACATCTCCGTGCTTCGGAATTTTGAATTTCGCAACTTTTGAGTTTTTGGCTTTGTAATTTCGAAATACTGAAATTTGGGATTTCAGTATTTTGAAATTACAAAGCGTGTGTGTATATGTGTGTGTGTGTGTGTGTGTATATGTGTGTGTGTGTGTGTGTGTGTGTGTGTGTGTGTGTGTGTATATGTGTGTGTATGTGTGTGTGTATATGTGTGTGTATGTGTGTGTATATGTGTGTGTATATGTGTGTGTATATGTGTGTGTATGTGTGTGTATATGTGTGTGTATATGTGTGTGTATATGTGTGTGTGTGTGTATGTGTGTGTGTGTGTATGTGTGTGTGTATATGTGTGTGTGTGTGTATATGTAATTTACACTCGTGTGTAATAAATTAGTCGAAATTCACTTGACTAAGCACATTTGGCTGAAAGCTCATTTTGTCGAAAGTTATATATGGCCTTTTCCCCATTGTAGTGCAATCCTGGAGTTTAGAATATGAAGTAAGGGGGTGGGGGGCACAGCCCCCCACATTGGGGGTTTGGGGGCCAGAGCCCCCACCTATTTTAAATGTTTTAAACCATAGACATGTATATTGACAAGTGCAATTAATTCTTTCCACAAGACAATATAAACTTAAAGTATGTGGGGGGGGGGGGCTTGAGAAATGTTGCTTGAGAGGGTTGAGCCCATCTGATAATACATTACCCCATTCTCTATCTTGAGGTTCCAGCTGCATTGGTATTGCTGACCCCAGTACAGTGCTGGAGTGTTTGCTGGCTGGCTCCCTGTATCCATAGGTCTCCCTAAGATTCCTCCTGCCTCTTACTGCAAATATTTAGCACCAGGGCCCCTCCCTGTCATGGTAAGCTTTCATCATGTTAACATGGTACATTTTATGCCCCTCCCTTCTGCCTAGCAGTTCTACCATGTAGTTAACATCACTGACCGACCTTACCGCTTTGAAGGGTCCCTCCCAAGCTGCATGCAGCTCGTTGTGTCTGACAAGAATGAGAACCATAACTTGCTGCCCCACAGCATACTTTCTCTAGCTCGAGCATTCCTGTCATAAGACCTTTTTCTGAAGTTGGGTTTCTGCCAGGTTCTCCTGGGTCTAGCCTATGAGTTCCCTGAGCCTTGTACTGAGATTTAGGACATATGCCACAGTAGACACCTTGTGGGATTCACACTCTCCCTCCCTCTCATAAATCAAATCTAGAGGTCCCCTCATCCTGTGCCCATACAGTAACTCAAAGGGTGAAAAACCTGTGGATTCCTGGGGCACTTCTCTGTAAGCAAACAGATGGGGCAGATGTTTGTCCCACTCCCTCTTAAACTAGTCTGCAAATACCTGTAGCACAGTTTTTAATATAGAGTTTAACCTCTCAACCAGACCGTTAGTCTGGGGATGATAGGGTGTGGTCTTAGTGCTTCACCTCACAGTGCTTCCACAGACAAGCCAGCAGATCTGATGTGAAATTGGCACCTCTGTCAGTATTTCTTTTGGGGAAACCTACCAGGCAGAAAATCTGTAACAAAACATCCCTACTTTAACAATTCTCTTACTAAAACATCTAACTCCCTACAAGTAGCCCATCTCAATATACATAGCATAAACAATAAAATTCCTCAACTCCAAGCTCTAGTAGAATTATATTCCTTTGATATCCTCTGCCTAACAGAAACATGGTTAACCTGCTACCAAAGATAATGAAATCATCCCACCTGGATATAACATACTAAGACTCGACCGAGTAGCCAGGAAAGGAGGAGGGGTAGCTATTCTATTTAAATCAGGCTTACAATTAACCACACACAACTGTAAAATACCTCTCGATTCCAATGCTGAAATCCTCATCTCCAAACTTCATATTAACAATGCCAAATCCATCTATATCATCTGCATGTATCTTCCTCCTGGTAATAACATTGCCACCATGGAAAATACTCTTTGCTGGCTATCCCAACACTTGCCTCAAGAAACCATACTCCTAGGAGACATAAACCTTGACTGGAACTTCTATTGTAGCAGCCTCTCTACAACCCATATTAACCTATATGGGTTTTCTCAAACTATTACATCCCCCACCAGGATCAATAAAGCTAACCAGAAAGGAAGAATATTAGACTGGATTCTCATTAACCATCAGAATCAAAATTACGATTCAGGAACCCTCCCTGATGATATAAGTGACCACTTACTTACCTATATTATCAGGCACAAAACCCATATTCCCAATCCAACATCTGTCAAAAATATTAGATCCAAAAAGAACTTTCACCCTGAGCTATTTGAACTAGAACTAAGAGCCTGCAATTGGTCTCCATTAAAACACCTCCCTTTAGAAGAAGCCATCAATTACTTTAACTCTAACTTCCTCACCATTCTCAACCAATATGCTCCAACCAGATTCATTAGAGTTAAAACCAAGTCTGCCCCATGGCTTTCAAAAGTAACCAAACAGAAAATGCACCTTAGAAATAAACATTGGGCCAAATGGAGAATGACTAAAAACTCCGTTGACCAACAAACCTTTTAGACAGTTAAGAAATGACACTAAGAAAGCTATAATCTCTGATAAAAGAAATTACTACCAACAATTCCAACAAACTAATCAAAATAACCCTCAAAAATTCTGGACTAGCATTAATCAATTACTCCACCCAGGTCATTCCTCCACACCTAACCCTCAAAATACTGACCATACTAATCCCATGAATATAGCCAATACAATTAATACCTTCTTTACTAATACTATCCAAACACTAGCTAGTCTGTTATCACCAAATAGCTTTACTCTGCCTTCCTATAACTCTACCTCCCCCCTCCTTTTCACTTGACACCTGTACCAACTACATATATTCTAACCCATATACAAAAACTAAAACCATGCTCTCCCTCAGCAGATCAACTACCTGCTGATTTCCTACAGCTATCAGCCAAAGCTTTAGCTTATCCTATTTCCATTCTGATCAATAGGACTATTACTGAAGGTCACATACCTAGCTTATGGAAAGTCTCTCTCATATTATCCCCCTCCATAAAGGTGGAAACTCATATGAGCTCTCCAACTACCTCCCTATTGCCCTTCTTTCACCCTTGGCAAAGATCATGGAGAAATGTATCCATAGGCAATTACTTGATCACTTAACTCAAAATAACTTACTTTCCAACTCTCATCATGGCTTCAGACCTTCACATAGCACCACCACTGCCCTTCTTTCCTTTACAGATTGCATAAACAAAAACCTTAACCTTAATAACCTTTCTTCAGCACTATTCATTGACCTGTCCAAAGCATTTGACATGGTCAATCATCAGATTCTCATTAACATACTCAAATCCCTATCTTTAGATGCACCTACCATAAAATGGTTCCAGTCCTACCTAGACAAAAGACAACCGGCAGTAATTTGGCATAAGACTCTTTCTAGCCTACAACCAGTTACCCTAGGTGTCCCTCAAGGGTCCATACTAGGACCTCTCCTCTTCTCAATATTTATTAACGACCTTCATCTAGCCATCCCCTAAGGCACATGCATACAATATGCAGATGACTCCACAGTAATATGCTCAGCCAAATCCACGTATGAACTCCTCTCTTTTGCCTAGAAGACATTTAGCACAGTTGAACAATGGTTTACACAGTGTTGCCTTCTTTTGAACCCCCAAAAAACTAAACTCCTCCTCTTTAATCTGACTCACAAATACTCTCCACTTGATTTCTCAGTTGCATCTACCAGTGGTATCACTATATCACCCGAGCCAACCACCAAACTATTGGGTATCACCATAGATAATCTGAACTTTGACACCCATATCAACAATACAATAAAAACTGTCAACAAAAAACTTGGCTCCCTCTATAGGATTAAACCTTACCTTTCCCATACAGCTAGAACAACCATAGCTCACACTCCTCTAATCTCTACTCTCCTCTATGCCTCACCTATTTTTACTAACCTTTCAAAAAATAACCTCAGCAAACTGGAAACTTCCTACAATAATATCGCTAGATTTGCAACAGGAAACCCTTACAGTACCCACCACTGCATAAATATAAAGCAGCTAGGATGGCTTGAACTACAAAATGTGATTAAATTCCATCAACTAACCATTGCCCATATAACTCTCTCTAAACCATTCAGTACTCCTATTTTATCTACCCTCATCACTCCATATACAAATCTTCTACACTACGTTCCTCACATAAAAATCTTCTACATACCTCTAAACCTAACAACAAGGCTGGTGAATCTCTTTTCTCTAATGCTGTTGGAAAAACTTGGAATCTTCTCCCTAGTAACCTTTCCTCTCTTCCCTGTCCATCACTGTTCAAAAATAGACTGAAACTCTACCTTACAACACACTGTTTGTGCCCCTGTACTAAACCTGACTAGGCATCCATCCATCAGATTAAATTTAGCTCTGCTAATCCCAGACTACTTTTAAACTTCTACATATTCTATTATAGATTTTTTTTCTCTTTATCTACTCTGTGTCTAGATTTACTCTCTTAAAATACACTGTGTCTAGTCTCTCTAAATACAAAGTTTTCTCTCATACAAATTTTTATTAGGAAATGTGTTCAAATGGCTAACCGTAGCTGACTTGTACCACGATTCCTGTTTTACTGAAATGCAACAAAATGTAATTGAATGTGATTAGTATATGTCAATTTAGCTGTATTTGTAAATGTCTCGTATTATAAATGATATATTTTTTTTCTGTGTTTGTTTGGAACTTTTCTCCTCGGGCCTCCACTGAAAATGGACATATATCCAGTTGGACTAGCCCGGTCAACAAATGTAAAATAAAATAAATAATTTGCCACCTTTTCTGCCTCAATGGAGGACAGGTCCAGTGCTGCAGGGTATCTGGTAGCATAATCTACTACCACTAGGTTATACATCTTCCATGTGGAACTTGGGGTACTCAGAGGCCCCATAATATCCATGGCTCCTCAGTCACAGGCAAAGGCAACAAAGAAGACTAGACCTTGTCTCTTGCCTTGCGTACCTTTTGGCACTGCTCACAGGTCCTGCAAGTACCCTGTTACATCCTTGGAAATCCCAGGCCAATAAAGGTTCTGCATAATACGTCTCTTGGTACACTTTATGCCCATATGACCTGCAAAGGGAATATATATAATGGGATATGGCTAGAATTGCTAGATGTTAGGCTCTGAACACTACCAACTGCTGTATTCTCTCACCCTCTAGCCGTCCCTCAGAGGTCCACTCTCTCTGTGCAGTAACCCTTTGTCCCAGTGTACAGATGCCCTGTTCCATTGAGAATCAGGTGCCTCATTGGCTACCCCTCTCAGGCCTTGTAATGTAGGGTCTGAGAGCTGAGCTTGTCTCGACTCTTTTTGTAACCATTCCCAGCTCCACTTCCACAGGAAGTCTGATATTCTCTGATAGCAGTTCCTGAGTTTCAGCCTGAGTTCTGCTACTCACCTCTGCCCTTGCAGTCGCTCTGTCCCAAGGGACCATCAGTACCCACAAGCAGCTGCGGCTCACCTTCAGTCTCACTGCTACAGGGTAGCTCCCTCTCTGAAGTAACCACCACACCAGCCCTGGCGTAGTCTGTGGTCTGTCTGGGTCTCCCCCCCGGCTAGCAGACCCACATGCTTGTCTCCAAGCCTAACTGCGTGCAACTCCATGCACACAAGGTACTGTATTATCAAAATCATTACTTATCAGGGCATCTGCAGGGATGTTATCAAACATGCCTTCGTTTTCCACCCTCCCAGTCAAGGTGAACCCTAGCCAAAGATATTTGTAATGGTGTCCCTCCTAAAGCTCTGACTGGAGTAGACTGCCCAAGCAAGTAGTGCTCCTCTTTAACTATTGCAGGCTTTGCAATGGTTAGGTCAGAGGTGCTCTGTCTCTTGTCACTCAGTGGCCTGTTTCCCATCTATTAAGATGAGATGTAACCTCTTGTGGTAGCTTGGGGTACCCTTGTTGTCTCCAGACAACTTGCTGCTAGCATTCTGTTCTTCCCATTTACTGACTCTCCCATCTTTTGTTCCCCACCTTGCCTCTATGGACATCTATATGCTACATGGCCCCACTGGTTGCATTTAAAACATTTAAGCCTTGGTCCTGGAGATGTACATAGATTAGTGGCTTCCCCTGCTACTGGCAAACTCTGTTGGGGCATTTTTGGCTGCCCATTAGACCCATGACCAGCCTTATTTGTTGGGTATAGGTCTCCCTTTTTCTCCAACTCATCTGTGTTGCATTCTTTATCCACTAACCAGATTATCATGTCCTCAGGCAAAATGCTAAGGGCTTGTTCCTTCACCAAAAGGTCTGCCACACACACACACACACACACACACACACCTTCATCTACCTTGCGTCTGTGCTCACAAAACTTTTGTCTGTAAGCTTCAGGTATTAACTTGAAACACTCTAACAATTTTAACTCTGTTATAATTTAAGCAGTTAGGATCAGACTATTTTATAAATAGCAGTTACTGCTTTATCATGGAGTAAGGGAGTCAGGAACCTTACCCAGAACCCTTGGTCAGCATTATACTGTTTACATACCCTTTCAAACATGCGAATAAAACGGTCAATTGTCACCCTCAGTAAATTGTGGAAGAAATTTACTGACCTTTGTTGCTTCTGGGGTTCGGTTATTCCCTTCCCATTACTTCCATGACCCTGGAGAAGTCAGCATCTCCTTTTCATTTTGCCTCGGTCTCTCGTTCTCAGCTTCCAGACGTCTGTTTCTCATTTTCTTTGGCCTCCAAATGTCTTGGTCTCTCATTTCTATTTCCAAACGTTTGGCATCCAGTTCAAGTCTCTCTAACTCCAGATGGATTTTTAAGTCCTCTGTGGAAAGGTTTTGTTGTACATCCCCAGTGTCTGGATATTCTCCCGATTTGCTGGTCTGTGATGCAGCTGTGACTAGGGCTGCAATAATCTCTGCTTTAGTCCAGTTGGCATGCATCAGTCCTTTGTCTTGGCACATCTCAGCCAACTGGCTCCTTGTCAGCTTGCCATACTCCTCTGCTGACATCTTTGCCTGTTCTCCCTGACTGATGTATAAGTTAACAAAAAAATTAAAAATAAAGCTGTTGTGATATGAAATTCTGACTGTTCACTGTGTGGTTGATTTGAGAGCAAATGCCTTCTTTAGTGACCACTGTTAACAAGCTAGAGGAATTCAATTTCCACACCACTGAATCCCAATATGTGAATATCCCACCACTGCTAGCTAATATATGTAACACCCCACCACTGGACCAGTAATCAAAGAGCCCCAGTCCTCACCACTAGCACGAGTGGGGGACATGCATTGGGAGAATAAGTACACACACAGTATTTCCAGATGCAGCTTTCTGCATAAAGTGCAATTTCCCTTAAGAGCACACAATGACCACAGTCAGTCTAGGGCTGGTTTCTCCCTCTTTCTCCAGTTCCCCAATAAGACCCCCCCACTAGCACAGCTATAGAGTTGAGATCTCAGCTGAGTGGCAAAGCCAAGGCCTCCAGCCCCCTCTCTGTACCACCAGTGCTTTGTGTCCCTGCCCAAGTAGCTAACGCACAAACTTTTGAGGTTTGATTTTATACACACACACACACACACCTGGGAAAGGCTGGCACAGGTTTACTAGCTATGCCCCCTTCTGCCCAGACTATAAGGTAGTTATCACCGCCACTGGACAACTCTATCAGCTACTTTAAGGCCTTTAACAAAGGGTGTCCAATTTTGCTGTGTAATATCACTGTTAATACAAATGGTTGTTTTGACAAAGAGCAAGGCTATTAGGAGTGGCCTACACAGTGTCACCAAATAAATATGCAAGTACACTCAGAAATGTATCACAAATATCAGTCTCAATGAAAGGTTTAAATATATTTAATCAATGAACAAGCAAACACTTGTAGCATCACAGTAACAGAATTCAAAATCACAAGAAATATTTAAAATCAACATTGCAGGACCATCTCAAATAAAGAAAAACATCTAAATTAAGCTTTACTATAATGCTGACTATATCTAGAGAATTGCTATATACTAGTTAACTTGGAGCAAGCAAGGTAGATGTGGTGAATGGGTCTTCCAGCTGATGTGAGGTCAAAGACAAATACAGAATACTCTAATTCTATGAGTTCTTAGTTCTAATACGTCTAACACAATCATGTAAATCATGCTGATATTCACAAGTGAGATATACAAAATGCCAGATAGCTGGGCTAGCAGTAAATCTATCTCCTTTTGGGCAACTTCCATGTCTTGTTTGTAAACTGTGTGTCTCTGTTTCATCAACTTTACATTAGTATGTAGGTTTTCTAATTTATGAGTGTTTTGTGTATGATCTTGTCAAAGGCTGAAGATTGTCTGTATAAATAAAGATAGGTTGAGGAAGTGTCTTCGGTCTTGAAGAATCTCCCCATATGTAAAAATTACCAAGAGGATAACCACTTATGTTACTGTAAATTCATGCTAAAGTGTTCACTGGTCATTATTACTAATAACTTATCCTTGTGCTTTGTTTGGATTCGGTTAGCATAGTACTTTTTCAGTTTATTTTAGTATCTGAAGTCAGCTGGATGTTACTAGCACGAAATATCACCCCGTTTTGCATAAGATTTTATAAATCTATCCACAGCACAGTATTGAATGTACCATTCTCTCTTTTTTTTTTTCCTCTCCCATCTACCGATTCCAGCCTTCTTTTCCTACATATCAGTCTTGGAAGCATATGCAATAGAATCCAGGACGTACATGCTTGTATTGACACTTATTCCCCCTGACATAGTCATAGCTACAGAAACCTGGCTGAAAAGACATAAATGACATTTAAATTACCCCACCTGGTTTCAGTATAATTAGGCTTTTGACAGGACCGATAAGCTGGCAGGTGGAAAAAACATAATCTGTAAGAATTCCTTAAACATAATTGCATACAGGAGATGCCACATTTTAACAGTGCAGAACTACTTTTATCACGTCTCAAAATCAGTAATTGGAAACTTTGTTTGGCAGATATATATATCCCACCAGGTGAAAACATTACACTGGAAAATATCATCCTATACTTGTCAGTAGCAACACCCCATCTTATTCCATAAATCTGTATGGCTTTACACAGTTAATTACATCCATACTAGTGTCCACAAAAGTACTGATGTCGGTCAACCTTAGAATTGATTCTTACTAACAGACTTAACAAAATTTAGGGTCACCAGTAGCCTTCCAGATAGCTTAATTGACCATCAACTAACTTACACTCTGAGAAGTTACGATATCCGAAACACTTTAGACAAACGCACCTATCAAATCCTTGAGAGAATGTAACTGGAAAGTACTGAAATCTATGCCCTTAGACTCTGCTGCTTTATACTTCAAGGAGATATTCCTAAAAATTCTCAACCTTCTGGCTCAAAAATAGAATACAAAATAATTTTTTTTTTTTTTTTTTTTTTTGACAACTGAGGAATAGGACAAAATACCAAATAAAACATGACAGGCAAACTTGTATAACATCAAAATAAGAATCGAAACAACCCAAAACTCTTCTGGGCATAACATAAACCAACTTTTACATCCAGGCCAAATTACCACCCCACCCTTAAATCCAACAGTATTATTGATTAATTTCCCACACAGTCCAGTTTTTACCGACTGTATTGTCCTTCACAAACATACTTCACTGCCCTGTCGGTACCAGTAGCCTCTACTAAATATCCTCAACTATTTGACTTCAGCCTATTTAAAAAAAAAAAACAAACAAAAAAAAAAAAAACTTCTGCATAAGATAAAGCCTTAGCTGCTGACCAACTCCCCTCAGACTACTTAAAAATGGCTGCAGATGCAGTTGCTTTTCCTGTCTCTCTGTACTGAGAAATATCCATTGTAACTTTACAAAGGTGGCACAAATATAAAGTTTAATAACTACGGGCCCATTGCAATCCCCTCCCCCATCAAAAGTAGTTGAAAATGTGTTTATGCTCCGCTCCTACATCACCTAAATACAAATAATCTGCCCTTGGAAACACAGCATTGTTTCAAACTCCACAGCACAACTACCACCCTCCTTCACTTCATCAGCAGTCTTTCTTGGTTACATCTGTATATACTACTAAAACTGAGGTAGTACAACAGACTAAATTATAGGGCATTGTAATAGATGGCAATCATAAAGCTGATCAGCCTATTCTTCAAACATTTAAAAAGACCCACAAGAAACTTGGCGTTCTTTACAGGGCAAAATAGTACCTTATAGACTCGGTAAGAAAAACCCTAACCTCATCCTATTTGCTTACAACCCTCTTATATGCCTCACCCCTCCTTACAAACTTAAGCTCTACAGTAAAAATTTAAACTAGCCTCATGTTACAACAAAGTAATTTAAATTTGCTACTAATACTGCACACCAAGATCACCACTGCCAAGTCTTAAGCTCTAACCAGTTTGTCCGCTTTAACAACTATACAACGTGCTCTCAGCTGGTCATGGTATATAACTGATTTACTATCCTGAACCAATGCCCTGCATTAAAAAAAAGCATTGTCCTGTACCCACACGAGGACATCCATCCTGAGGATAGATTTCTACTAAGCACTGCTAAAGCAAATAGTTCATCAGGGTCTTCACTATACTCCGGTTACAGCTTCAAATTTTGGAACACCATCCATACACAAATTAAAATGATTAAGAAGCTCTCAAGCGATAAAAATCCATCTCAAATGATACCGTACCCAGTCCTGGTCATGCTGATGTTTTATCACCAGGTTGAAACCTCTAGTGAAAACCCAAACCTCTCTACTTTATCACCAAATTTTTGCCCTCCTCTAATAACTTCCCTCCTGCACTTGAATCAGTACATCCATTTTCACTTCTTCCTTAAACACTTCTAACTGCCTCAGTCACTGCTCTACCCGTGTCATGCATCCCCTATATATCCAAGTTACAAACCTAGATAACCCAGTTTCTAACTTAATTCATTATGTATCCAACTTCTTGCAAACCTTTACTGAAATGTAAGAATACTAATCTTGACAGTTTCCCTTCAGTATTGATCCATTTACTTCCTGCAAGATTCTACAGCTGGAGCCACTGTAAAGACTAGTTGATGTGAGTACTGTATATGCTTGTTTTTTAATTTTTTTCACTAGAAATTTTACTGTATTTTTCTGAAAACTTTCTTGAATTCACTTATGCACATTTATATTTCCTCCCCAGGTCTCCACTGAAAATGGGCTGTCCCCATTTGGACTTTCACAGTCAATAAAGAAATTAGAATCTGTGCACAGTTTATTGGGGGGTTTTTTGTCTTCACTTCTACATTCTTGTTTATAAAATGTTTTTCTATTATGCTTATCTTTGTATCCATTTTCTTCAGATGTTTCCTGCTGTCTCATACCTAGTGTAATTTGTCTGATCTATACTGTTTTTGAGTTGCAATTCGACCTCAGTCTCCATGTCTTGTATTTACGTCTTGCTCTTACGGAAATATATTTTGCGTGTGTGCGCCTAGATCCTGATGTTAGACCTTTTTGATATTTTGTATTCAATTTCCCTTTTTTAAAACTTGCCATGTTTCTTCTGTTGTCTTTCTAATGAGTGCATCACTACATTTCATTTTATGTAGAGAATATTTTGCTTCCATCTGGTCTGCTCTTCTGAGCATTGGTTTAGATTTTGGTTTGGTAGAATTACCTATACCTAGCAGTAGTTTTAACTGTCATAACCCTGTGATCATTGCACATCAAAGATAGCAAGACGTGAAACAACAATCTTATCCTTAGGAACACAAGTGTCCAGTATGTGTCATTCCATTCTGTTAGATTTACTGACTGCAGCAGTTGTTTGTGAACATGCTTTGTAAATTACATCCTTAATAATGATGATGTACAGTCAGTATCATTACAGTGTGTTTCTGGCAAACCAAGTCCCCAGCTACTACTGTTTGCTCCATCCAGTCTCTCATGGAAGAAAGTTATTAATTTCCTCTGGCATTAGCTCTTGGCTTTGGTGCTGTATGTGTTCCAACAAATGTAATCTGTTCCATGGTGATCTTTGTTTCAGTCACATAATCTACAGTAATGATATCTTCAAACATGTAATAGTTCTCTCAACAATCTTTAATCCCTGTCACAACACCTCCACCTGATGATTTTTATTATTTTCACAGCAGTAACATCAATATTTATTTCAAAACACAGTAAAACCAAGAAAGTTGTAGAAGCAAGGAAACACTCTGGTAGATCCACTGCTTTCGTTGGCATTCGCCTCACGACTTCTTCAGAATACAATCTGTCAACTCCACAGTAAATCACAGACCAAGGTAGGATTGTTTAGATATGCTGATTGTATTCTGAAGAAGTCATGAGGCGAATGCTGACGAAAGTGCTCAAAGTGTTTTAGTGGATCTACCAGAGTGTTTCCTTGCTTCTACATCAATATTTCATTTTGCTGTGCAGGTAGGTGTGCGGGTCAAATGACCCTTTTCAGTCACAACTCGTGTATAATTTCACAAGATTCACATTAGATAATACAGTAAAAATAAATTGAGTATTAAATTAGAATACAGAACCAACCCATGTTGAACATAGCAACTTTTCCAATTGGAGATTGTGTGTGTATATGTGTAATGTATATATGTGCATGTGTGTGTGTATATGTGTAATATATATATGTGTGTGTGTGTATGTGTGTGTATATGTATATGTGTATGTATATATATATATATATATATATATATATATAATGTGTGTGTATATGTATATATATATATATATATATATATATATATATATATATATATATATAAAATAAATAAATATAGGTTCATAGACTAGTACTAGGCTGTGTCTGTGTGTGTGTGTCTCTCTCTCTCTGTCTCTCTTTGTCTGTCTGTCTATATATATATATATATATATATATATATATATATATATATATATATATATATATATAATGCTCTAACAGTAACTACCAGCATATGTGAATCAAATTTTGATGTCTGTAAACTGTTAAAGTTTTGACCTGGCAAAACCCCTGTTTTGTACAAGTCTGACATCGTAATAAATCTGTTGCAAAAAATATTCCCTTGGCTTGACAGACTCCATCTCTTCTAAATACATTTACATTCAAAATTAGACTTCGATGTTTTACACATTTACACTTTTTTTTTTTTTTAATGGGACATTTTCTTCATTTAGGTATTTACCCCCCCCCCCCAAAAAAAAAATCTGTTCTGTTTTTATACTGACCTTGCTCTGTGGGTGATTTTGTGGAAAATATGCCCCAATACGTTTACATACAGTTACCTAAGAGGGCATTTTTTCACCTTCCACAGTGAGTCCTTAAAGATGAGATCATTTGAACTAACATGAATAAAAACCGCTCCACTCTGTATTTCCTAACATTAAGGTGTTTTAAGGCCATAGTAAAATCATTTACTTTTGCTCCTGGCAAGCATGACACTATTCAGTGTTCGTTCTTCCTGCAGATTTAAGTATCCAGTCCTTTCTGACCAGATCTAAATTTGCACTTTAATTCAGCAATGCCTGCTTTTTCAATTATTAGAAAAGAATGATCTTCATCAACACGAATAGCAATCTCGCTGTTTTCACTGCTTACTTCATTAGCAAGCCTACAGTTTCCTTGGGACCTATACATACTTGGTACCACACAGCTGTCACCTCATTTAAATTCCTTCTGGATTGGCATGTTCTGCTTACAGCATGACCTTGATGTTCCTGACAAACTGCTAGTAGTCAGCAATGATAGTGGATTGTTCAGTCTTTCTCTTGCAAGAATGGATGAGCTAACAGTCCCCACCCTGCTTCTCCACTGCTTTGGTTACTCTGTCCTGGCTCACCTTGATCTTATCCCTGTTTGTACATTTTCAGAAAGGAGCTGGCTGGCATTATCAGAAAGGAGCTGGCTGGCATTAATCAGATTTGCTCTTGTTTTGAGACTGCTACAAAACTCTGGTGCTGATACTCTTTCAGAACTTGTTTGCAAGGTGTGGCTAGAATTTTAACACTTACCCTGTGTTTATTTTTAGGAAAAAGTTTCTATTAAAATTGAAAAATACTATGTTGTCGTCTTGGTGGAAAACATACAAGGCTCTGGTTTATATAAACATAAACCCAGGATACAAATGTATCTGTCCAATTTTGCTTGTTTACTGGTATAGTCTGACTGGGTGTAGCCCTTTTTCAAAAGATGCCCAGGGAGAGGATTTCCTTCTCCTTATGGAACTTTTATTGGCAATGTGTCTGTTTGCATTTTAATATTCTGATTTTACAGTGAATATTGTGTTCTTAGAAGTATACATATGTAGTAATGATAAAATATTTTACACTTATTGTAATGCAAGTTACGTATGCACAGCCAAGTCAGCAGTTTTCATACTAAAATGCACTGTATAGAGCTTGCAGGTTTACCTTTCTGTGAGGAGTGACTGAGTTTTTCTCATGCATTAGTCCAGCATGGGATAAGAACAAGTAGGCATGTGTTAAAAGCACAGCAGTTTTGGTCACAAAATTCAACTGTGATGTATCATGTGCTTCTCCTAATAGCTCTTGCTATATAGAAGTAATTATTGATTTAGAGCACAGCTTGAGCTTCCCTGATGTCGGTGGCTGACATTCTGTGCAGACCCCTATATTTGTTACGACAGAACAAGATCTTAGGATGTTTGTAGAGCACACTCTGCTTTAGAAGATGGGAGAAATATTGTTTGGAGAGAGAATTTTCTCTCAAGTTTTTGTTTAATTCCTAACATGAGTAGTGTTCTGCTTACTCTTTGGAGATCTTTGTTTTCCCTGCAATTTGGATATAGGCAGAGAATTGAGCAAAATTATTTTGTTTGAATTTTGTCCATAATGCAGGCTCTGTATGTTTCCCCTACTGCCTGCCAACAATCAGATCTGTCGGGGCCAGGTACTATGAGAGAGAGTCACCCGGGCGGCCATCAGGAGGTTCTCTGATTATGCTGTAACTCTCTGCCTCTGGTGGTTGATGCATTGGCCCTGCCGTATTTTTTTTTTTTCTCAGTGCACTTTATGTTCGCATTGTTGTACATATCCTCCCCATTGACAATGGTCTCCAAGGGTCACTAATTTACGTAGCTTGGCAGGAGCCAGGCATATGTTTCTTTTGGTCAGTATGCTGCAGATTTTACGCCTGTTGTCTGATATCTGGCTTTGCTACAGGGATGAGTGAGTTGAAGATGTTCATCGTGCATACAGCTGCAGTAATCACAGATGGGTTTTCAGCCGTCAGGCGGTCCCTTGGTCGGCCGAATTCCAAAGTCTTGGTCTGGCGTCTGTAGTCGTCGCTTACTCTTCTGACGTCAGTGAGACCAGAGTATATAAGACACAGCCGACGCCATGTTCTTCAGTATTTTTTGCCGCGCAGTGCCCGAAGCAGAAGCAGTTCGCAAGTGCCGGTCGGCCAGCTCCTGAATTACGAAAAAATTGGAAACCGAAGTCTTCATTAAAGCTAAGTACCCGTTGGAAACTTTTCTTGCCTCAGACCGATGTCAGAAAAAGTTAATAATTGTATTTCTTGTGGGAAGCAAATACCGCATAAGGATTTCCATTCCCTCTGCATACCTTGTTTGGGCCCAGACCACGACGTCTCGGGCTGTCGCTTTTGCACTACCTTCAATAAACGCACTATTAAGCGTCGGGCGGAGTTCGCCCAACACTACTTTGGTAAAGCTTTTGATTATAAAATGTCGTCGGACACTCCGACTACCATTTTGTCCAAAAAACTCAAGGAAAAAGACCGACACGCGAGGCCCCCGCCGACACCACGCCAAAACAGGCTACACGTGGTCCGGTTCTCAGCGAGACGCCTTTGCAGTCCCTGACTACCGACGACACTCCTTTGGCGCTGTCTTCTGTACCCGAGACCGCTGGGTCCTCGGCCCTTTCCCAGACTACTACCGAAGCCCCTGCTATTGTAGAGCCTACTAATGTGGACAGGTCCACCTCCACCCATGGTGTATTTAGGCCCTCATCTTCTTTTTCTATTAAGGCCTTTACCAAATCCAAAGCAGCCAGGCATCCCACGAGGCCTGTTGCACAGGGGCCCATCTTCAGGACCCATGCCTAAAAAACAGATGCTAAAGATGGCTGAGGATTTAATTACTCTTATCAGAGGTTCTCATCCCCCTCCTGACAAGAGGCCCAGAGTGGAGGAAGATTCTCCCTCTTCTGATCAGGGATCCATTTTATCAGAACATTCTGATGCAGAGGAACACTCTTATTCTCCTTTTGAGGATTCGGATGCAGAACAGTCCATACCTTCGGTATCCCCTCCTGAGGATTTTTCCTTTGGGGAAACCTTGCACACCTTGAGGGAACACTTCCATTGGGAAGGCCAAGACTTTTCAGATTCCAAGAAAAGACTTAGGAAATTTCTTTGGTTACCTCAACACAGACCTCTGGCTATACCCCCTGTTTTGGACATACTGGATGATGTCTATTCGGAGGCTTGTCTTAACCCTGATTCTCTGCCTCCTGCACCAGTCAAACCTGATAGGTATTACAGAGTACCCAGCTCTCACCAATTTCTCTTCAAAAGCCATAATGCTGACCCTGAAACCATTTCACAAGGCCCCAAGGGATTGAAGGCCTCTACTGCCAAGAATCCACTTCCTGCAGAAAGGGAATCCAGATCGTTAGAAAGGTGGGGTAAAAAGGTATATACCTCGGCCACCCTAACCATGAGGGCCTTAAACTGTCAGTTTCATATGATTAAATATCAACAGTACCTGTTATCACAATTAAGGAACAAAATGTCTCAACCTGAACAACCAGATTTAAAAGATTTACAGGATATGATGCATAGTGCAGAGCAAGTGGGTAAACACACCTTACAATGTGGTTATGATGCCCTAGAGGCCTCCAGTAGAGCGGCTGCTACAGGATCAGTCATTCGCAGACATGCCTGGCTTAGGGAACAAAATTTGCCTGATCATGTGAAAGCTAAACTTCTAGATGCTCCTTTACAAAAGGATGTACTATTTGGTACTAATGCTGAGGAGATACTACGGAAAATGGAAGAAAAAGCCAAATCTATGCAAACTGTCAAAGCTTTCTTACAGGTCCAACCACCACGTTTTAGCAGAAATTGGCCTTCAAAAAACTGGTCCTTTCCAGCCACTGACAAGCCCCAAAGAGGTAGATACAGACGCACAAGGGGCAGAGGGCTATCTCAAGGATCATATAGAGGCAGACAATGGCAAACTCCAGCACCAAGAGGTGGTGAAGACAGTGCACAACAATACAGGAAGCAAACCCAATGACTCCCTCATTTCAATGCCAAGCAGGGCTCAGCTGGCAGCACCTTTGGGAGAGGAAACTAGCATTATTTGCAAGCAATTGGCATATTGTCACAACAGACAAATGGATACCGGACATTATAAACAGAGCCTACAAATTTCAATTTCACACTCTTCCAAAAATGAGAGGCATGCCAAACCTGCCACAAAATCAAAGGGCAGAGGCACAACTGCAAATCTCAAAGCTCATAAACATGAGAGCTATTCAAAAGGTACCTACGCACCAACAAGGTCAAGGTTTTTATTCAAGACTTTTTCTGGTACCAAGAAAAGGAACCGACTGGAGACCCATTTTGGACTTATCCATCCTAAACACATTTCTACTCGTACCAAAATTCAAGATGCTCACACTACAGCAACTTCTTCCCATGCTGGGCAAGGAGTTTTGGCTGGTAACATTGGACCTCAAGGAGGCTTACCTGCATGTCCCAATCAGACAAAGCTGCAGAAGATACCTCAGATTTCTTGCAGGTTCAATCCACTATCAATTCTCTGCATTGCCCTTTGGCTTATCTACTGCGCCCAGAGTATTCACAAAGTGCCTGGCATCAGTGATTGCCTACTGCAGACTTCAAGGGATACAAATTTATCCTTATCTGGACGACTGCCTGATCCAAGCGGACAGCAAACACATACTTCTGGAACATCTGGCATATGTGACACGGTTACTGCTTTCTCTGGGATATACAATCAACAAAGAGAAATCAAGGCTAACACCATCTCAGAAAATAACCTTCCTGGGTGCCAACTTGGACACAAACACCCAGATGGCATATCTTATGCCAGAAAAACAGGGGCAACTATTTCAGTACTTCAAAATACTAGCAAAAAGTACCAGGCTTACTGCAAGGAAAATCCTGCAGGCTCTGGGATTCATGGCATCTTGCATTCTTCTAATCCCATGTGCAAAGCTGCATATGAGGAAACTTCAGTGGTACCTAAAAAAATCTATGGTCTCAACACAGTCACAGTTTGGAAACAATTATACCAATAATTCCATGATTGCAAAAGGAATTTCTATGGTGGGCCCAAGCATGTCAAGTAAACACAGGCCTTCCATTCTGCAAGCCTCAAGCAAAACAAGTCATAACCACAGACGCCTCAGATTACGCCTGGGGGGCTCACATGAAGGACAGGTGCATTCAGGGCAGATGGTCCCAAAAGGAAAAGCACCTTCACATCAATCAAAAAGAAATGCTAGCAGTAATAAATGCAATTACAGCTTTCAAGGACTTCCTGCATCCAGGACAATTACTGATAAGAACAGACAACACCACAGTAATGTGGTACATAAACAAACAAGGAGGAACACATTCATACCCCTTGTGCAGACTAACCATGACTCTTTGGAACTTGGCTCTGGAAAGACCAATCGAACTTCAAGCACAGTACTTGCCAGGATTGGAAAACACACTGGCAGACAATCTAAGCAGAAATATGACAGATCCACACGAATGGAAGTTACATCCTCAGGTGTTTACAGAAATAATCCAAGCGTGGGGGAGGCCAGACCTAGATCTTTTTGCCTCCCACAGGAATCATCAATTGGAAAAGTTTTGTTCAAGGACCTTTCATCCAAAGGCCTGGAGAGTGGACGCCCTTTCATTCAGTTGGACAGCATGGACAGTTTACGCATTCCCACCTCTGCCTCTTCTGCCCAAGGTGCTTTTGAAAGCAAGAACAGACAAACCGAGGATGATACTGATTGCTCCAGATTGGCCAAGGCAACACAGGTATCCACTCCTGAGGAGCCTAACACATACTCCTCCCTGGTCCCTGCCTCTAATGCCTCTTTTGCTGACTCAGCACAGCTACAAAACTCTTCACAGTCAGCTGAAAACACTCTCTCGCTGCATGGAAAATTCCTTAACACCACAACAGACCCTACTCTCCAAGGAGGTGCAGGATGTTATTTTGGAGGCCAGAAGGCCATCTACTAGAAAAGCTTACTCCGCAAAATGGAAGCGGTTTTGCTCTTGGAATGAGAAAAGAGGCCAGGACCCTAGAAAACTGAACTTGTCTCGGGTATTACAGTATCTAGCTGAGCTGCTGAACAGTGGACTTTCCTTCTCCTCCATAAAAATACATGCCTCAGCCATTTCTGCAGAATTCAGCACGGATCCCCCTTTATTTTCTCACCCACTCTTACGACAGTTCCTCAGAGGGGCTAAGAATATAAGACCTCCAAGGAAGCAACCAATACCAGCCTGGGACCTTAATTACATGTTGGAAAAATTAACATTGCCTCCTTTTGAACCAGCTGCCTCAACAGATTTGCAATATTTGTCCTGGAAAACAGCCTTCCTCCTGGCCATCACTTCAGCTCGTAGGGTTTCTGAACTACAGGCCCTCATGGCGGTGCAGCCCTTCCTCATTTTCCATCAGGACAGGGTTTCCCTTCGTACCAACCCATCTTTTATGCCAAAAGTGGTATCCAGGGTAGCCTTAAATCAAGCCATACACCTCCCTACCTTTTACCCCAATCCTCAAAACAAAGGGGAAAGGCTGCTGCACTCTTTAGACATCCATAGGCAGCTACGTTATTATTTGGACAGAACAAAGTCCTTCAGGAAATCAGAACAACTTTTTGTGTCCTATGCTGTAGGGGCTCAAGGGAAACCAGTTACAAAACAGACTATTTCCAAGTGGATTGGCCACTGCATACGGTTTTGTTATTCCTATCATGGGAAATTGTTCCTACAGGTATCAGATCACACTCCACCAGGGCCACAGCTACCTCTACAGCCTTCCTCAGAGGAGTTCCTACCAAAGATATTTTGGAGGCAGCCACTTGGAGTTCTGTACATACCTTCACAAAACACTACCACCTGCCTCTATATTCCAGAACAAGAGCAGGCTTTGCCACTGCTGTTTTGCAGGGCATTCTGGCTCAACCCAGTTCCTCCTAGTACCTACCACCCTATGCATAGCTTTGGGACTCTACCCATCTGTGATTACTGCAGCTGTATGCATGATGAACATAGTACAGTTTTGTACCTACCATAAATGTAGATGTTCGAGTGCTAATACAGCTGCAGTACAGGTTTCCCTCCCTCCTTCCCCACTTGGTAAAGGCATGGGGCCTAACAACCTCTTCATACTACCTGACTGGGTTATCCTGCTATGTTTTATTTGCTTGCTTCCACTGATTTTGGTTTATATTGCATTGCTTGTATATGTGGATAAGCATTATTTATGTATTGCCTTCCTTTTGGGGGCACCTGACATCTGGGGCAAGAAAGACTGAAGAACATGGCGTCGGCTGTGTCTTGTATACTCTGGTCTCACTGACGTCAGAAGAGTAAGCGACGACTACCGACGCCGAACCAAGACTTTGGAATTCGGCCGACCGAGGGACCGCCTGACGGCTGAAAACCCATCTGTGATTACTGCAGCTGTATTAGCACTCGAACATCTACATTTATGGTAGGTACAAAACTGTACTTTCTCTGTTACCATCACAACTGTTCCACCACATGAGCCAGTGATTATATTTGAGTTTTATGGCTTGAAATCCGAACACCGTCCTTGTAGGTCACAAAACCATGTGCAGACCCAATATTTTCATTTAATTTCCACACAGAAAACTTGGTGTGTAGATTTAGTCACTTTTAACACATTTTTAAAACACAACTGATTTGTTTCAACATGTTTACTTAATAATCATAATCCATGTTTTATAGTAGTTTGCTCCATTTCTTTTCCAGACAAGGTGATGTATGCAGTGAAAAGAAAGAAACTATAGCAAGCCAAGACAGTGGATGAACCCAAAAGCCATGTTGAAATGCAACTCCTTGGTCACAACGTTTGCAGTTGTCGTTGGGGCGTCTTTTGGCATTCTTTTATGGCAAGTAGTCAAATGTAGGAAACGAAGGAAAACTGAGCGGGTTCAAAATGGCAGTGTTCGTGTAAATCCAAACTTTGCTCATATTAGTAAAGAGGATGATGACGAGACATCAAAGCAGGAGCAGTTCAGAATCCAGTTGTTGGAACAGCTTCTTCAGGCTGACTGTGTTGTCGTCTCGTCAGAAAAGGAATGGCAGCATGCCTACCTGTTGTTAAAGAAAGAACTGGAAGAAATTCCTGTACTAGGAATAGACTGTGAATGGGTAAGTTGTTTTGTTCTGAGGAAAAAAATGTCTTGGAGGAATTTGCAGGCCTTACCTTTACTTAATATGGTTTAATTTTGAATTTATTGGCCATGTGGTCATGATCTGCTTTTTTGGTAGTGGTCAGGAGGGGGTCAGTCATCCATAATTGGTATTGATATCAGAATGCACAGTAACTGAAGCACCTTATGTGAGTAACAGTTGACTGAGAACTTGGGTTTGCACCTTGCAGGTTAACTGTTTGTTTGGAAGAATATCCTAAATATATAATGTGGAGAGACTCTGCTACGTATTTAACTGCATCATTGGGAGTAGGGCAGATGTACAGAAGAAACTCCAGAGGAACTAGTCTGCTTTTCTTAGAGGAGAAGAGGTATAAAAAGATTGCAAAGTTCTAGTATTGCTGTGGGAAGCAAATGTCTCCTGATTTAGATGTCAGATGAATGCTGGCAAAATGTTGAGACAATTATAGAAAGTGCAAAAGCGGCTCAGTAGAATACTCTGCTTTGTCATCTTGATGGCAGAAAATAATGTAGGTATTGAAAGTGCTTAGTTAGAAGTTTACTTGCACAAAATGCCTCTATTTGCAGTGTAGTCTTTTAAGATTATATATGTAACTAATTTAATTTGTTGAAAGTGGCTTGAAGTTTTCTAGTAAGTTGCAGAAAGTAGAACTGTGTGTAAAACATTTAATATAGTATCCAAACTAACTCTTAGTGGGGACATATACCCAAACCCTGGCTGAAACCCCAATCTAAACAACTCAACCTCCCAAATTACCATTAACTCCCAGTCCTCATCTATTCCCCCTAGAAATAAACTGATATCTTACTAATAAATATTAATAGAAGATCAGTAACAAAATCCATGATCTGCAAGCCAACTTCTCTCTCTACTCACCCGGCATTGTACTCCTCGCTAAAATCTAATATTTCCAATAATGAAATTCTCCTACCAGGTTACAATATCATACTTGTAGACAGGATAGGTAAAAGAGGTGGAGGCATGGCACTACTCTTTAAAACTTTCCCTAGAAACCTTGGATCATAACACCCCTAACTTTGAAAATGCTGAAGTAATACTTATCTTTCCCAAAAAAGCATGTAAACCTAATAGGAAGCTATATCCCACCAGGGGATAACATCCATGCTTTAGAAAATATATTTAAATGGACCACAAAAGTACTTCCTCAGGAATCGATAGTCATGGGTGATTTTAATATTGACTGGTCGGACTGCAATTCACAAAATCCCAAAACTTTATATATCCTCAGACATTGTAACTAGACACCACTTAAACTATTCCCTCTAGAAGAAGCTGTAGATTATTTTAATACTACCTTCCCGACCATCCTAAACACACAGGCTCCTCCCAGAACTATACGTGTTAAATCTAACTTTGCCCAATGGCTAAACAAAGAAAACTGGTATCTACTAACAGCAAGAGACAAGGCCTGGGAAAGTCGGTACAAAACAGTCACAAAGCAAAGAAGCAAATTAAACAAGGCAAAATAAATTATGACTCTGATATCCAAACTAAGCAACGAAATAACCCACAAGTTCTGGACAGCAATAAACAATGTACTCCTACTAGGCAGAGTCATCACATATCCCCCTTGCTACTAATAATACAATATTGCTGCCCAATTCAATACATACTTTACTGAAGCTGTCTTGGCCCTCTCCAACAATCGAACCCCCCCACTCCTATTCAAACTACTCCTATGCCAAGTAAAAACAATACCACCTTCTCTCTGCAACCTGCATCAACTGTAACAATAAAAATGGTGCTTTTAAGAAACTAAAGCCTACTACACTAGCTGCAGACAACTTTAAAAGTCGAGTTCGTAAAACTGACTGCCGAGGGACTTGCCTATTCAGTATCTATTTTTATTAATGGCTCCATAGTAGAACACAGTCTGCCACGCATGAACTACAAACACTGACACAACAGTCCTTCCTAGCAGTAGAGACTTTGCTAACAAACTCGCAACTAATTCTGAACCCCCCCCCCCAAAAAAAAAACTAAAGATATTCCACCCCACTAAAGTAATCGTACCCACTGCCATATTTAACATTGTTTCGGCAAACAGCCGCATTATCTCCCCCTCACTTCACACCAGACTCCAGGAGTTGAAATCAATTGCAGCATGAGATCTGACATCCATATATCCCAAATCATAAATAACTACACAAAAAACTTGGAACACCGTATAGGAACAAACACTATTTTGCAATAAATACTAAAACTACGATTGCCCAATCACACCTGATTTCAACTCTGCTCTAAGCATCTCCTATATTCGCACATCCTAAGAAAATCCGAGTTAACAAAATTTGAATCCTGTTATGACAAAATTGCCAGGTATGCTGCAAACTCACCCTTTAGATTAGACCACTGAACAACACTCCAACAACTCAACTGGCTAGAATTCCCCCAACTATTACTCTTTAACCAGTTAACCATAGCCCACAAAATCTGTCAGGCAGTGAAAACACCTGGCTTACAAAAATTATTGCAGCCATACTCTGGTGCTAGAGCTCTACGCTCCACCAACAGACCCCTCATAAAGATAAATACAGCCAAAAACCTAGCAGAAGAATCCCTCTTTTCAAATTATGTAGGCAAAATCTTGAACTCACTACTTCCTAACATTGCATCTATTACAGCCTTGTCTCATTTTAAAAATGCTAAAAATCACACTTATCCAAACAACTGGCTGTGTTCATGCACAGTTCCTGACTAAACTGTCCCTTTCAGAAGATACTAAAGCTTCTACCTCGTTGACACCAACATCATTCATAATATAGATTCATATAGCTTGGATTTATAAAGAAGTTAACCTAAAAATACATGTTTGTACTCTACAGAAGTTGTATAATGTATTTCTCATTCACTGCTCTATAATTTGGATTATTTAATGTTTGTCTCACTAGCCTATAATTCTGTACTATAATTGATTTTTTTAGTAAAACTGTACAAATATCTTGCTTTGTATTGTACCTGTAACACAATGTATACATATTTAATCAAATGTTAAAACTGATGTACTATGTGGAGCTTTTCTCCCCAGGCCTTCGCTGAAAAGGACTTGCGCCCAGTCGGACTTTCCCAGTAATCAAATGTAAAATAAATAAAAATAAATGTTAATGCTTTATAACATTTTAATACAAAGTGGAACTCTGAATGCACAGTAGGATTCGGCCAAAATAGAGCTTAGTTAAGAAAGCTAAGCACTACTGAACAGGATAGTCATGCAGTCTGCCTTTAGAAGTTTTCAGTTTGGAAAATTAAAATGGTCAAATTACATATCAGCCACTGACAGATAAAGGAGTAAGGTATATGTTTTATCTGTTTGAAAAATGGCACAATATTACTTTTTTAGACATAACATTAATTTCAGTAGCATGCAATTCTGATCATATTTGATTACTGTTTGCAGTATATTTAGATACATGGGCTGTATCCTGCCAAGGATATAATAGCTGGTCAGGTTCCAAAGCTTCATGGCATGTTCCACGTGCTCAAACCGTCAGGCAGTTCACTTGAACTGAGCTACCTAAAAAGACAGGTTTTGAGTGCCAATCTCTTTCGATCAGAGAGCGCTCCTCTACCAGCTTTCAAGGATTGTTGGTCAGCTTGTGCTGTTCTTTTGCTGGGCAACTTGTTTACTTTGGGGAAGACCCTTCCACATTTAAATATTTTGTTTAATTGTACTTTCCTGGTTAGGAAGATCGTTTTCTTCTAGGAATTTGTTTTAACTGAATGTATCGACTCAACTATTCTTTCAGTCTGGAGCACATATTTTTTCTTGTCAGCTTAAAACTTGTTAAAAGTAGTTAAACTATTTTTTTCTATGGAAAAATTGTGCTTGATGCACTGTTAGCCCCAAAAAGTAAAATAAAGTGCTTTTTACTGTGTGTTTATTGGGAGACGGTGAATTTTTGCAACTTTGTACCAGCTTGTGCTGCTTGTTTTCCCCTGGAAAGTGGCACCATTGGAACAAACTACAGGTCCCGTGGTTGGTCCTTCTAGCCACTAAATGGAAAAATTAAGCAAAAGGACTTTCACCAGCCTGCAGCTGAAGCAAACTGCTAGCCTGCTGTGGTGGTAATCTGTTGTGGCCAAAGCTGGTTCCTCAGACCACTCTTTTACCCTGGATCACCTTACAGCCACAGTGGACCAGGGGTTAGCCGCATCCTCTGCAACTGGTGGGATCCAAATGAAAAACAATTCTTGTTGGTCCTAGGAGAGGGAGCAGGGAAGTCTTGTCTGTTAAGTCAGAATTTTGCACCTATCCCTGTAGAAGCTGCTGCCATTAACAACGCTGTTGGCGACATTTTTCCTATCAAAAAGAAACGAGTATACACACTCCTGCTCAAGTTTCTCTGGAAAGAGGTAGTTTACTAGATCTGGCTGAGGATCTAATTCAGGCTGTTGATACTTTTTAGTATGATTGCTGGTGAAAGTAAAAGGGCATGCCTCTCTTCCTGAGAGACTCACAATTCTAAATCTGGACAGGAAGATGAAGGGGGGGGGTAGATGCAGTGTTTTATCCTCCTATATCTCATCCAGAGGAGAGCACAGTGTCCGATTCTCCCGGGGGGGTCCTTTTATCTGAGAATATTTACAGAATGTGCCAGTGTCTTTAGTGGGTGAATACTGAAGTTTCTCAGTTCCTCTGAGAATATGAACGGTTACAAATGGAATTTCCAGAATAGCCACCCATTCCCCAATGCTATCATTATTGGCTGCCCCTAAAAAGGCAGGTAAATTTTATGAAGCACCCAATTCTTTTTAACTTTTTATACACTTCTCCCAAACCTGACAAAGCAGCTATAGCTTTAGCTAACTAAATGTGTGCAGCAGTACGGTTAATTTCAATCCTACACTTTTCTAGCAAGGATGAGAAAATATTTAGTATGTACAAAGGAAAAAGCGTGTGCTTCTCCAACTTTGATTTTCAGAATTTCGGATTGTCTGGCTTGTATGTTTGTTCTGACTAAATGTGAAAAGTACCAGGAATGTTTTGTCTGCAGTCTCTTCTTATGGGGGGGGGGTCTGCTTTAAATGGTTGTGTGTTGTGACCTGTGAGATGGGTGTGTTGTGACCTGTGAGATGGAAGAAACTAAAGGTGTGTGTGTGTGTGTGTGTGTGTGTGTGTGTGTGTGTGTGTGTGTGTGTTATCAAAAGTGTGATGAGAGGGATATGATAGGGGAATCTCATGCAGTTTTCTGCCTTCTTTTCCCAAATTTTCCAAGGGATTCTCTATCCCGTTGTGACAAGAAAAGCAGGACAGTTTGACCCAATGCAATTGGATACACTTTCATAATTAAATTCATATTTATTGGACAGTTTGACCCCCAGACGATTTGACGCTAATTAAATGTGCAGCGGTAGCGTTGTTGCCTCACAGCAAGAGATTCTCGGCTTGGGTTGGGAGTGCCTTCTGTGTGGAGTCTGCAAGTCCTCCCCACGGTCGAGTGGGCATTCAAAAGACATGCGTTGAATGGGCGTGCCTTCGTTGAAGGTTGGGCGTCGGGCTGGCAACTTGACACCATAAAAACTAACTGCCAATCATTTAGCGGACCGGAGTTCCTCTGTGGCGACCCCTAACCCCTAAAAGCCGAAAAGACAAACATTTTACTAAATATGTTACTCGGGGGGGGGGGGGGGGGGGATTTTACATAGCAGTTGAATGTGTAAATGGTTTAACATATTACTTAATATGCAAATATTAATTAGTTTTTAACATGTACAATAACAGCGATTTGGAATTTTGGTTAGGAGGTTTATCTTTATTTTAGTTAGCCCATTAAGCAGTTGTGAACAGCTCCATGCAGATATTCTAAATTTGTGCGATTAGCACAAAACTGTATGTATGCAGGAGTGTTTTGTAACGTTTGCTTTAAGTTCAAATTGCCTTGGCTCAAACATTAATTTTATTATTGCTGTTTTAATGGGAACCAGCAGGTGGCATTAGTTACATTTTTTTTTTTTAGTGTGCTGTGATGAAATTGTACTTAGTAACGCACAAGAAATGTAACAACAACGTATCGTAGTTTGCATCTCATAATAGTAGCACAAGAGGAGCTCAATACTTTCTCTCTCTCTCTCTCTAAAAATCAGTTCAAGCAGGTATTTTAGCAAGACTTCATGCTGGCAATACATTATTTGTTAATGGCTCGTATTCTTTTGATTTAATCTCACTGTCCTGTACGACTCCAGTACTGTATCTAGCAGATTTTAATGTTTACATTATTTATATGAAGCTTTTAATGGTTTTTATTCTGTAGTTCTGGTTTTTATACTGCACTAATCTTAGATCCATACATTTAAAGTTTACAGATATAGTTCTGGAATCTGTTAATGCTGGGGTCAAGTCAGCAGGAGTCCAAATGTCCTGTACCCAGAAACACAATTTCTCTCTCCCTCTTTCCAAGCTTGAACAATGCCATGACAGTAGCACATTTTGCAGTAGATCATTCACAGCAATCCCTCTACTCCCTAGCAATTAAGAAATAAACTGGCTCAAATTTACCCACTTATGTTTTACTCAACTTGACTGTAACCTAATCCACAAACTGTCCAGTTGGCTTATAAACAAATACTGTGTCCCATGTCATTAAATCCAACAGTACAGCTGGTGACAGTCTGTTCTCAAAACATTCACCATAGTACAGAACACCATTCTTCTCTCTCTCAAATTAGAATGTCATCTGAAGCTTTTTAAACAGAAGCTGAAGTCACACATGCAGGATTTCTGGCCTCTGCCCCTCCACTAGCACTAGATAAGTACTCAGAATAATTCATAATTCCACACTACTTCTTGCCCTCAGCTACTTCCCTCTGATCTTTCTCACAACCCTTCTTGGCTTTACTGTCACCCAGTTGCCTTAACTGACTACTGTCCCCTCTCACACATTTTCCCACTCACTTAGTCCTCCTTTTGTTCACCTGTAGAATCTTTTTCCCTTCATTTCTAGCTCCTTCACAATTAGTCTAGCCTTATTTATCTGTGTTTAGTCTTCTACACCAGTGGCTGCCTGGGGGCAGACCTACAAAGATGCTGCTTTTCTGCAACTTTGTTTGTCTTTATTATGAAACTGCTTATTAAAGTATACAGTGTTACTGAACCACTGAATTTTGTCTGTGTAGTGAATTATGCTACTCTTCCTTTGCTGAAAACAATTTTTATCTGTGCCTTGTTGTACTGTCTGCAAGGATTCCAATACTTGGCAAAGTTTTCAAAATATTTTGAAATTACTTTTCTGTACCATGTGTACATTTTTACAAAATATCATTCAGTAGATTGTGTATGCACATGTAAAATGCTGCATTTTTTTATATTTGTGTATAAATCTTTATCTAATGTACGTGTCATTTTGGAGCTTTTCTTCTCTGGCCCCCACTGAAAAGGGAAGACTTTGCTCAGTTGGCCTTTGCAGTTCCTTTGCTGACTGGTAATCAGTCAGTAAATGGCAAATAGTCTTGGCAAAATGCTGGTAAATAGACATTTAAGAAGCAATGGCAAGGGGTGCCAAAAAAGACGGGACCCCCCCCCAAAAAAAAAGTCTGAATCACTATTTAAGGGACCATGTCCTTTTTCCTTCCAGAAAGTCTGAATCTCCACTTCTGTCTTTGGCAATAGATAGTTTGAGACCCATGGAATCACATGAAGACCCATTAAGATTACAGATGGCATTGGTAGGAAATTCCTCCTTTTCAGGGTGTAATTCATCAAACAAACCGTACCACCCCCCCATCCTTCAACATTTGTTGCATCTCTGTTTCAGGGAGTAATAGAGCCATTTTCTCCTTCCCCATATGGGAAAGGCTTTTACAGAAATGTTTTTGGTGTCAAAAGGAGAACAAAATGTGTGGAGACCAGTTCTGGATCTTTCTTTCCTAAACCAATTTGTGAACATGCTTAAGTTCAAAATGCTATTACTTAACCTGTTGCCTTTTCTTCCTCTTTCAAGTTTTCTGGTAACACTAGACTTTAAAAGATGCTCACCATCAAATTCCTAATCCTTCAGATTTCAGGTGTTAATGTGATCCAGGCACACAATGTTATTTCTGTACCTTGCCCTTTGGACTATCCACTGCAGCAAAAGTGTTCAGTGTCTAGCTGTACTTAGTTTATTACAGGCTACAGGGTACCCAGATTTGTCCACATTTTGATACCTTGCTTATTTTTGCAGAGTCTTTCAAACTGTCTGGAATCTTCTTTGGGTGAGAGATCTCTAACACAAGCTGGGATTTCATGAAACTATTCAAAAGTCTTTTTTGACTCCATCATACAGGATTGTGTTCCTGTGCTGTCTTGCTAGACATCTCCATTCAATGAGAGCTTTTTTCTTCCACAGGAATAGATAGATCTGTATTTAGGGTTTTCCACTTAGACTTAGTCCATTCAAGGGAAGACCTCAGACTTGCGGGTCTTATCATATCGAAGATTCTTCTACCCCGACAAGACTCCACATGAGAAAGATTGAGTGAGATATGAAGTAACTTTGGTCCTAGACCAACACCCATTAGCTTTCCAAATTCCACTTCTAGGATTTATCAGAAGAGAATAACTTGGAGACGGCAAACATCCCTAAATTCAGGTTCCTTCCAAAGCAGTCCTTCACCACAGGAACTTTAGACTTTGCTTGGGGTGCAGTTTCAGGAAGGAAAAAAGTGTAAGGTGTTTTCCCAGTCGCAGATTTGGCGTTCTGAAAGTTTAGGGAACCCCATAGGAATGATATAATTTGTCTTAGCCTGGAGTACCACGGGGGAATATGCCGTTTTGTTGCCTGTTTATTTAGCCGCACTATTAAAAATTGAATAACTGTATTTCTTGTAGAAACAGGTTACACTCATAGAGTCAACCATGCTGTGTATACCTTGTTTGTTGCACTGAGCACCGCGTTGTTGGATCACGACTCTTGTGCTAGATAGAACAAGGAAGCTATTGACGCCGGGTTAGACTGTACCAGATTTAGTTTTTGGGAAGCGTTACAAGTTATAAAATGCCGAGGGATGACTTTAAGCCCGCTTCGACCAAAAGCGCAGGATAAAAGCAGCAAAACTAAGGCTTTCTGCGACAGTGTTCTTTGTGGTTCTTCTAGACTTTCTGTTGGCCGGAGGTTCTCTCGGTTTCTTTTTGCTCTCAGGGCCAACTTTACTGTCAGTGGATGTGTCCCTCTCAGAGTAGGCCCGCCCCTGGAAGGGGAGGGCTTCAAAGCTGTAACCTCTCTTCCTAAAGATTTAGAGCCTCCCCTTCTGTTTCAAGGCAGGCTTTGAGAGGCAGGCCAAGTTTAACGCCTGTGGGGTTTCTCTAGTGCTTTAGGTTTTGCCACAGAGGGTTTAATACTTTAAGGCGGAGATTTTGGTAGGATGATTAGACTTCATGCCCCTCCTGATAGGAGGCCTAGTACTGAACCACAGGTTTGAGAGTTTGAGCAGTGTTGTATCTTCCTGGAGTCTTGACTGAGACTTGTCAATGATTCTCCTTATTCTGATTCTGATGTGGATGATTCTACTCCTTCAGCTTCTCCTCCTGAGTTTTCATTTCAGAGACTCCTGTCAAGATGGGGGCATTTTAAATGGGAAGCTCAAGATTTCCTGATTCACCCCAGCTTAGCCTTTTCTTGTTTTTACTTGTAGGGGTACCTATACCTCAAAGATGTTTTGTGGTGGAGATGTTAAGCAGGGGCTTTCCCTGAGATCCGCTTTCTTTTGCCTCCTGCCCAGGTGGCAGGATAGGTACTATAGGTGCCTTGAGTCATAAGTATCTTTTAAGGGGTCCCTAGGCGAACCGGAAACTGTGAAGGCTTCTGTTAAAGGTGCTTGAAGGCCCCTGTTATTAAAAAATCCTATTCCTCCCTGATAAGGGCAAGGGTATCTTCTTCCACTTCAAGAAAGTGTATACTTCTGTCCTCAGTTCATGAGAGCGTTTCATGTCGATTCACATGTTAAAATATAAGAAGGTGGGATGCTTTGGCTTTGAGTGGCCAGGTGGATGCTCTGGCAGAAGGTATTGAGTGTAAAGAGTTGCGGAGTTTCTTTCATGTGTCACGAACAGGTGGGTAAGCATTCCTTGCAGCATGGTCCTTTGATGCTGTGCAGGCCTCCTCTGTGTGGCTACCACTGGTTTTAATTCTTAAATGGGTGCGCCTGGTTGGTCTATGCAATTTAGCTGGGATTGTTAAGACAAGGATTTTGGATATGCCACAGTCAGTTGGTGTTTGGTTAGCCTGTGGGAAGCAGTTGGATCAAAATGGAGGAGCTAAGGAAGTCTATGGGTAGTGTGGGATTTTTGCAGGTGTTTTAATTGAGCAGCAGCTTCTGGGGCTAGACAAGGTCTGGACATCACTGCAGTCTATCTTAGGTCTAGAGGTAGGTCTAGGCATTGGTAGAGCAGAGCGTAGATTTGGGCCTAGAACAGGAGCAGTACTACTCCAAGACTTCTGGTGAGGGAGAGGTCCAGTCCTTTACGTAAACAGACCAATGACCTATCTTTTGCCAGTCCAGTACATTCTACTTCCTGGCACGGGAAGAGGAGCTGAAATCATTCTTTTCAAAGAGGTAGATTTAATTGCAAGACAGATGGGTTTGGATATCATTCCTGCAGTTTACAGGTTTATTTCCATACCTTGAAAGGCCTCAAAGGCATGCCAGACATTTTCCCTCTACAAAGAAAGAAGGCTCTAAAGCAAATTTCTCTGTTTTTCCCAGTAGGGCCATTCGGCCAGTTCCCTTGTGCCAGGGGCCTGGGCCTTTACTTATACTGTTCTTTTCCTAGAAGAGGAACAGGTGTTCGTGATTTTGGATTTATCTATCTCAACACTCATCTGGACATTCCCAAGTTCAAAGTTCAAAGCTTACAACAGCTTTAGGCTTGCTGGGCAAGATCACTTATCACTAACTTTAGATCTCAAGGAAGCTTACCTTCATGTACCTATCAACAGAGGTTGCCTCCAGTATCTGCGTTTCGAGCTGGAAATTCTCATTATCCAGTTCTCTGCATTTGCCCTTTGCTATATCCACTGCGTAGGTATCAAAGGGGTTCTGAAAACCGATTTCTAGCTTACTCAAAAGGAAGGAATACAAATCTATCCCTTACTTGGGCGAAGGCTGATTCTAGCTAAGAAAAGGAGACAGCATTACAGCATTTTGGAATGTATTAGCGGCATACCACAACCTGGGTATTCTGTGAGGCAGTAAGGTCAGTCTACCCTCCCCACCTTATATTGTGCTTTCTGGGTGTGAGACTGAATACAGCAAGTCCATTAGATTTTGCTTGGACAAACAAATCTAGCAATCCAATTCTTACTCCAATGCTATCTCTTCTTGATTGAATATGCTGGAACAGATCAGGACAATATAGGGTTCATGGCATCTTGTATTGCAGATTGCTGATCAAAAACATATAATGCCAAACTACAGTAGCTGAAAAAATGTATGGACACAGCACTGCCAGGAATTGGACACTGTCATTCAAATAATACCATAATCCAAAAGAGACCGCCTTGGTCTCAAAGAAAATGTCACTAAACTAGGGGACTGGAAAGTGGATAAACAGAGTCGAATTCTAGCGACCCAGATGCCTCAGATCATTGCTTGGGAGCTGCCTCAAATGTGGCAGGGATTACATTACAAATGGCCTGCCAGACTACAGCATCTACATATCAACATGAAAGAGATACTGCTTATCAGCATTGCATTGTAGCTTTCAAGGAAACACAACTGGAGCACATGTTGATTCTAACAGACAACACAACTGTGTTGTTATGGGAGAACAACAAGGGTTTTATTCCACCTGTTGTACGGGCAAGCAATGATTTTATGGGAGACTGCGCTCAGCAGCCAACTAACTCTTCAGGCATGGTTTCTGCGGGAGCTGGAACTCCTTAGCAGATGTAAGCAGACAAATCATGGATCCCAGAGTGGAAACTGGATCTTCATGTATTTAGAAATTGTACGTGTCATGGGGAACTCCAGACATAGATCTGAAATTGAACTCCACTAAACCACCAGCTGCCAAAGTTTGTGCTTCTCTTCTTTCATGTATTTGGAAAGTGGATGCTCTAAAAGTCCCATCCTGCCTCTTGAAGGCATTGCAAGACCACTCACCTCTTAGAAAAAAGGTGGATGTAAGGGTCGAATAGAACAACGGATGAACAAGGTGCTCCTCCATTTCTGACGGGCAACGTGCCATTATTTTAAGCCAGGCTAGAGCCTGGCCTCGCTACCTTTGATTCCCAGAGGGCTCAATGTCTCAGAGGCCTCAAAAGCCTCAATGTTAAGCTCACTCTCTTCATCTAACAGCCTTGCATCACTGCTTTTGAAACACAGCAGGTCTCAACTTCCCTCCAACAAGTTTTTTAAATCTTGATTTTGAGCCTGAGAGACCTGGTACATGAAATTTGGGATGAAAGCAACAATTTGATTTGGTTTTTTGGATGATTGAAAACAATTTGGAATTTACAGACTAATTTGAGCAAACACTTCCAATTTATTACTGAATGCATTGGACAAGGTTGTCTTTCTCTTCACATTAATGAATGTGCAGCATTCAACTCACTTGATTGTGACGCACATTGTTTTTATTTTTCCTAAGCTTTCACTAATCTTAGAGGGGCAAAGATATAAGACCCAAATAGAGTACTACTCCCACTTGGGATCAATTTTTGTGTTTGGAGAGCACTCTACAACCTTCTCTGCCTGCGGTTACTGCTGAATTAGAAGCCTTTGAGCCTAGACTGCTTGGCATTTAGCCCAGCACTTCTGCTGCTACTGTTTTCACAGTTATTCTGAATTATGGCGGTTACAGTTTTTGATTTTTCAGGATATCATGAATTACGTACCCTTCCTTCCTTTATACCTAAGATTGGTTTCTAGTGTGTCTAAGGTGGTTACTATTCATTACTTACTTTATGCACAGATTTTTATATAAAGGGAAAGATTTTTACACACTTTAGATGTACACAGACAATTCGTTTATTATTTTAAGCGGGATTATTTACATTTTAGTCTCACTCAGCAGTTTCAGCAGTTTTTGCTTTCTTTTCGGATTTTGAAGTCTCAGCCAAGACCTGTGGATTGGGTTTTGGTTGGGCATGCATTTATTTTATTCATGGCAGGAGATTGGCAAAGGGATTGGGCCTGGGATTACTTCTCAGCTGCCAGCTATTCAGCATTTCTAAGGTGGCAGGGGGGGATATTTGGAGGGGATATTTTGGAGTTCAGTGCTTACTCAGTGTGCAGCATTTCTCTGCATTCTCTGCACTCTAAATCTCTCTAAATCTTTTGCTCTTTTGCTGGGCTATTTTGCAGTTGTGTTGCTCCTGCTTCTATGATCCATGATTTGCCAGCCTGATTTGCCAGCCTTCCTTACCCAAATTTTGGGTAGTTTGGGTGGAATGAAGAATGGAATAAGACAATTTGTACCTACCATTGTACCTACCATGTTAGGGTCCTTTTGTGATGCAATCAAGCTCTCCCTCCTTCCCACTCCTCCACCCCTCTGTGTTTGTGTAGGTGTGGTTGTACTCTGGTTATTTTGTATTTATTATATATTATTTATATTTTGGGATTATTTGGAGTTGGAGTTTTTGGTTTTGGCCTTGTCTTTTTGGGGTCTGGGGCGAAAAGGGCGGGGGCAGAAAGATGCGCATTGGTACCGTGGTGCGCATTGGCGGTCAGATCTAATGCATGCGTGTCCGACATGTGTATATACTTCAGCCATATACTTTAGTATTGGGACGATAGGGGACTACAATGGATTAGGACTGCAGCAGCAATGATGTGATCCTCCAACATCTACATTTATGGTAGGTACAAAACTGTACTTTTTGGACACACAGGGCAGATGTAAGCACACAAGTTATAAGAGATAAGCTGGGTCAAATTAAGGTCTTCAATTCTCTGAATCATCTTTGGTCCCCTGGACCTCTTCAAGTTGTTGTAGACAAATCCACAGTCAAGGTACATCAGCAAGCAAAGGGGGTACCAGGTCTTTTCCCCATTTTTAGACTAGCCATGTAGCTTGGGGAGGGTTGTTTGTAGATATGTATACTATTGGCTATGTTCTCTCGCTGCTCAGCCACTCTCTCTGTTTATGTGAAAGCTCTGAAAGGCTTGGTGCTCAAACCTGTCTCTCTAGGCAGCTCTGCTCCAGCTGTCTAACGGTTTGAGCACATGGAATTGTGCCCTGAAGCTTTGGAAGCTGAAAGACTATTATCCTTGGAAGGATATAACCGATTTAGCCAAGACTACTGCAGCAGTGATCAATGTGATGAACATCTTGTGTAGCTGAAGCTACTGTAGCAGTAATCCATTTGAACATCTACTGATATGGTAAGTTTACTAACAATACTGTACTTTCTGACCTCTACCATCCTTCCCATTGGAGAAAAAAAAAATGGAAAGTTCCAAGTTCACATACATTAAGCACTCTATTACTTTGCAGATGCAAGAAGTGGGTCCCTGCATGCCTTTTCCTGTGTGAATCCAAACCTTCACAGGAGAAACATGGATAGAGCTCATCACACTGTATGTACTGATTTAGCCAATATTTACCTCAAAATGCATATTTAAACATGCATGAGAAATGCATTAAAATCTGAGCTTCAGGGCGGACAAGGAAGTAGGAAGGAACTGAGATGTCCTTCTGTTTGTATTCATTACAATAAGGAATCCCCTGCCAAGGGCGGCCTGACATCTGGCCAGTATACTAAAGCCTTTAGGTTGTTTAAAGGTATGCTGTACATCACATGTATGCTCCTCATGTAGAGTAGGACATAAAGATTATGTCCCAACGTACCATCCTGAGAACTTCTTTGCCACCAGTCCGAATGCCATCTCTTGATCATCGGTCTAAACGATTGTTCTGTTGCTGGTTCACCAAGCCATTTCAGATAAGTGCCCCATTGAGTTTTTTTGATCTTCTCTCTTTCTTTTTGCATTGTTGTTGTGAGGTTTGTCATCCAAGAAGGGTAAATGCCAGTGTGGGAGACAGGTTCCCCATAAAGACTGTCACTAGCGGTGCTTATTCTTGTCTTGGTGCTTCCCACAACCATAAGTCCTGTTCAATTTGTCAGGCCTTTGTTTCTAAGACTCTCCATAGTGTGCTTTCTTCCTTACCCTTGTATTTGAAGAACCAACATCTTAAGCTTTTAGCTAACGATACGATGGAAGGAACTTCCCACTCTTAGACAGCAGTCAGTGAAGAAGACCATGAAGTCTAGGTCCGAGTCTTCTGGTGTGCTCCCAAGGCAAGTGAAAGCCTGGAAGATCACCTGGTTCTGCTGTTGGGATTCTTCTGTTGTGGCCATTTTGGCGGCTGGTGTGGATCCAACCTTGTGCATGTTCTTGGAGGCCTTGCAGACGTCCACTTGTCCACTTTGGACTTTTAGGGGGGGGGGGACCGCAGCTGATTTATTTCAGAGGGTCTTATGGGTGTTGCTCCGTTTTTGATCAAGGAAGAACTTCTGATGACTGTTGATTGTCATCCAGGGGGTGGTGGCTTTTAAGTTTTATAAGGCAGACATCCCCTTGAATAAAAAGCAAAAGAATAAGCATGTTTCTCCAGCTCTAAGGACACGTAGAGTGAGTGGCAGAATTTCACTTTTGCATTGTTTAATGCTGTGATGGCTTTGAAACCTCCTCATGGAGTCTTTGTTCCTGCCCCCCTCCTTGGTCCTCCACTCCCCTTAAAAGACCTAGGAAACAGGATTCCTCTGAAGAGAAGCTGGATTCTGATGAGGAAACCCTTGCTTTTTCATCTTTGATTCCCACTCCTTTAGGCTATGCATTTAAGGAGAAGGAATCTACTAGTCCTGATGCCTCTTTTGAGGAAATTTATTTTGGGAACACTGTCTCCAGAATTATGAAGTTTTTAAATGGGATTTTTACTAGGCTTTTGAGGTACAAAAGAGGTGTTAAGAGCTCCTACAAATGGACTTCCCTAAACCTTCTGTTCTTCCTGATTTTGGTTGCTTTGTTGGATGCCTTTTCTACTGCAACTAAGGCTCCTGATTCCCAGCCCCCTGTGCCCAAGAAACTCTATAGGTTTTATAGGGTGCCAGAGGACTGTAAATTTCTATATAGGTGTCCTGCTGACCCCTCTGTGCGGTCTGTGGCATCTGACAAGCAGTCTCATTTTCTGCCTTCTACTAAGTTACTTCATAGGTAGGTACTAGGCTATCTGCCCGAAGGCATTTATAAGCCTAGCCAGAAAGTGTTAGCTTTTGCCGCCCTCTTAGATTAGTTCCCTGTGCCTCTGTCCAGCAGAGCCACTGAAGTGATCCCCGGGGTAAACTTTGTTTCTCATCCACTCGTCAAGGTTTCTCTTTAAGATTGCTAGCGAGGAGCTCTGCCTAATGTAGATGGGAATCTTGTTCCAAAGCATGGGAAGTCTCTGGGACAGGAATCTATCCCTCCAGCACGTCCTATTTATTGTTGTGGTGAGTTTTAGATCCCTAGAGCATGTGGCTCGAGGGGGATAAGGTTTTTTTTAGGTGGCACATGTCAATCAATTCTGGGTTGGACATGGCCTTGTATGTCAGGCAGAGATCACCTCTGAGCAGGTGGTGTCACAGAGTACAGCTGGAGTTTCTTCAGTTGAGCTGCATAGGGCATCTGTTTGAGGCCAGTGATCCTCTTGGAGAGGTACTTCTGTGGTCTTTCCAGCTGTTGCAGGTGTCTTGTAAGGTACATCCCAAATGGGGTGTTTTACTCTGATGGGTCTGATGAGTGATGAGTAGAGGGGCACAATGACCTCCTTTGATCTGGATGTAAACCCTTTTGTGATTTAGGTGGGCCACATAAAAGGATTTTCTAACCACTTTGGCAATGTGATTATCAAAGGAGAGATTACTATCTACTTGGGTCCCCAGATCCCTTATTACATTTTCCATATTTAGGGGACTACCACCTATGTGGTAGCTTGTGGGTACTTTATTTCCAAAGGGAATAACTATGCACTTTTTGGCATTTAGCTTGAGGCCATGATTTTGACACCAGGTATTCGTCTCAGTGAGACCCTTTTGGAGGATGTCCATGTCAGCTGACGAGTCAATTATAGACCCTAGTTTGCAGTCATCTGCGAACTTGCTCGGCCATAGTCCTCCTGTGCTTGTCTGTACCTCTGAGAAGTATATGCTGAACAGGAGGGGTCCTAGGACTGAGCCCTGGGGAATGCCACTTGTAACTGGTTAAAGTCGGACCTAGCTCCTGCAACTCTCACCATGTGGATTCTATCCGTGAGCCAATTGGCAACCCATCTTGTGAAATAGGGGTTTATGTTCAGGCTGGTGAGCTTGTCTATAATACCAGAATGGGGAATGGTGTCAAAGGCCTTTGAGAGATCTAGGTAGGCTGTGTATGCCACCTTTCCCTCTTCTATAGCCTTGGTAACTGTCTCAAAAAAGTCCACCAGGTTTAGGAGGCATGATCTGCCCTTAAAGTGGAACTAGGTAGTGTCCAGTGTTTGGAGGTTCCCAATGTCTCTGTTAATGAGTTCCATGATGATGCGCTCCATAGCCTTGCAGACCAAGCTAGACAGGCTTATAGGGCGATAGTTCCTGGGGTCTGTTGTGGCTCCACCTTTCTGGAGTGGAATAACCATTGCTCTGCACCACTCTATGGGTACGTAGCCTGTGGACAGGCTGAGTTTGAACAGTGTGTTTAGGTGAGGGGTTGGTTCGTCTTTGAGCTTGTGTAGTATGCAGCCTGGGACACCGTCCAGTCCCATTGATGTGTTTTTGGCTTTGGAGAGGGCTGTTTTGACCTGTGTCTGTGATTTCAGGGGCTCTACATTCTTGGGGGTGAAGTTTGCACTGAACTTGTCTGCCAGGATGTTGGCAATATCGGTTGGTTCAGTGTATTTTGTGCCATTCTGCACCAGCTCGAGCAGATCTGAGCATTGCCACTTAGATTCTTGACATACCTAAAGAATGCCTTGTGGTCATCTTTGGAGTCCTTGGCAAGTTTTCTTTCAAAGCTCGCCTTGGATAATTTTATGAGGGATCGTAGTTTCTTGCTGATACTGATCAGGGATGTCTTCCCTTCTTGGGATTTTACTCTTTCTGTACTAGTTTTCTCCTTCTATTGTATAGCTTGTTTATGGCAGGGCTCCACCAGACTGGTTTCCTTTTCTTCGAGGATTAAGTCTTGGTTTTGCTTGGGATAGCACGATCCATGCATTCTTGTAGGTGCCTGTAGAATGCATTAATAAAGGATTTTGCAGCTTGGACAGCATTATCCTTTAGCATGGGGGCTTTGAAACTTTCCACCTCCGTCTTGAGTAACATGAAGTTTGCTTTTGAAAAAGATTTTCATGGTAGTTTCCTTGTCCGGGGGTGGAATGTGGATATCCAAAGTGATTTGTTTATGGTCAGATCTAACCAGCAAGGGGTTGACCTCCGGTGTGGAACACCGGTCACCCATGTTGGTGGTGACCATGTCCAATATGTTGTCACCTCTGGTGGAAGTGTTGACCAGTTCCAGGGTGTTTGAGTTTATAAATTCTAGGAAATGTTGGGCAAGGGAGTAAGTACTTGAGTAGTTGAAATCACCCAATATTAGGGTGTTTGGTAGGACCTTTTTTGTTACCCAGTGTTTCCAGAAATGTGGAATCAGGGTCCTGGGACATGGTGGGTGATCTGTAGCAAGCTTCAATTTGAATTGCAGTTTTGCCCATTTAGTTGCATGTGGATAATCTCTGAAGCATCGTGCTGTGCCACTAACCTGGCAGTGTGGGTATCCTTGATGAATATGGGTACTCCCCCACCTTTTGTATTTCGGTTCGGGTTCTGTGGCCGAAATGTATGGTATGAGTTGTAACCTGGTAGTGCTGGGGTGCTCTCTGGAGCCTTAAACCAGGTTTCTGTTACTGCACATATATTGATATTTCTCCATACTGAGGAGCGTCTTGAGTGCTTGCATTTTGAGGTTTAGACTTCTGGCATTTAGTAGTATTACCCTCAGATTTTTGTTACTTGTGCTATTTACGGCGGTGGGGTTTGTCTTTTGAGCCTTGCCTGAAAAAGGCACTACGGGGGTGGCAAGAGCCTTGGCCGGTATTCAAAAGCCTAAGGGTGACAGGTGCAAGCCGTCTTTAGCGAAGCAGCGTGGCTTGTCGAGCATGTCATCCCAGGCAGACCGACACTGGATCCCCTTTGAATGACGCCAGAAACTTAGCATATTGTTGAAATTGATAACTTTTTCTTTATACCGTGGTATCATTCTTGGTGAGGGCAGGATGCTACTCAGGGTTGGTGTTGTACTGGCCTGGGCTATGTGATCAGAGAGCTCTTCCATGTCTCTCTTCATGTAGTCCAGGGAGGTACAGCTCACGTCATTCACACCAATATGGTCAATGAAAGTCGTATTTGTACTTGTTCTGGAGTGACTTGAGTGCTTGTGTTATGTGGTGGATCCCAGCACCCGACAGACAGGTAACAGTAACCTTCTCCTTATTCAGCCTAGTGAGTGGGGCGTCAGTGTGCCTGACTATAGTCACCTGTTACTAGTATGTTATTTTGCCTTGTGGACTTTGATTGCGTGGCACACTGGTTTTGTGAAGTATGTGATGTCCTTCATGTTTCACTGTTGCAGTCATTACATTTGGGTAATCTGCTCGCAGGTTGCCCTCAGTCGGCCTGATTAACAAAGTCTTGGGTCCTGCGTCGGTTGCTGTCCCTTCCATGTCGTCAGGGGTATAAAACATGCAGCCGACGCCATTTACATCAGTCTTTCTTGCCATGCAGTGCCCGAAGCAGTTTGCAAGTGCCGGTCGGCAGACTCCTGAAATTTTCATTTTCGAGTTTCAGATCCGAAGTCTTCAACTAAAAAGCTAAGTACCCCGTTGGGGAAATTTTTTTCTTGCCCCTTACCGATATCAGTAAAAGTTAATAATTGCATTACTTGTGGGAAGCAAATACCTCATAAGGATTTCCATTTGTACTGTATTCCTTGCGTAGGCCCTGACCACGACGTACCCTGCTGTCTCTTCTGTGCTTTATTTAATCAACGCACTATCAAACGTCGGTACATTTTTGCTTCCAAATATTTTGACTCTCGCTTTAATTATCCAGAAATGTCATCTGTTAGCAATCAGACTACCGGAATACCTTAAAAACGCAAAGACAGAGACAGGCCGTTGAGGTCCAAAACTGCCTCGACCTTTGCCTAAAATGCAGACGCCTAGGCCACATGTGCAGGCCCCTATGCCTTAAAAAACAAATGATCAAAATGGCTGAAGATTTAATTACTCTGATCAGGGGTAGCCAACCCCCCCCCCCTTCTAAGAGGCCTAGGGCAAGACATTGACTAAATCTTCAGAACAGGATTCTATTTCTTTTGATTCTTCTAATGAACAGGAATTGTCTGTACCTACTTATGAGGACTCTGATGCAGAAAATTCCATTCCTACTGCTTCTCCCCTTGAGGATTTTTCTTTTGGGGAAACTTTGCCTACCTTAAGGGAACATTTCCACTGGGAAAGTCAAGAGACTTGGGGAATTTTCTTCTTCTTCCTCAGCATAGGCCTTTGGCTATACCTCCTGTTCTAGACATTGTTGATGTTTTTTTCAGAATCTAGTATGGCTCCTGATTCTCTGCCTCCGGCTCATTGTAAGCCAGACAGATACTACAGGGTTCCTGACTCCCACAAATTCCTTTTCAAAAATCCTGTTGCAGATCCTGAAACCATTTCTCAGGGTCCCAAGGGCATTAAGGCTTCCACTACTAAAAATCCTACCCCTTCTGATAGGGATTCCAGGGCGCTGGATAGATTGGGTAAGAAGGTTTACACTTATGCAACCTTGGCAATCTGGGCTTTAAACTTGTCAGTTTCATATGCTAAAATATCGGCAGCATATCATGGGACTGTTTAAACAGAAAATGATGATTTCTGACGGTGTGGAAAATAAAGATTTACAGGATCTATTACATTCAGCTGAACAAGTTGGAAAACTTACTTTGCAATGTGGTTTTGATTCTTTGGAGGCCTCTTGCAGGGCTGCTGTAACTGGGTCTGTGCTAAGAAGGCATGCTTGGCTCAAAGAGCAAAACCTGCCTGATCATGTTGAAGCAAAATTGTTGGATGCTCCTTAACAGCAGGACCATCTCTTTGGTAATAAGGCTGAAGAAGTTCTAAAAAAGATGGAAGATTAAAGCTAAATCTATGCAACTGTGAAAGATTTCTTACAAGTGCAACCTCCAAGATTTAGTAGACACTGGCCTACTAAGAACTGGTCCTTTCCAGTTCCTTCGAGAGCCACTCAAGTCAAACCCAGACATTCCAAAGGCACCAGGTTTCAGTCCCAAGGGACTTACAGAACAAAACAATGTGGTGCCGCCTCTTCCAAATCTGGGAACAGCAAGACACCTCCCTATAATAAGAAGTCTCAATGACTTCCCTTTACACTTACCAAGCACTTGCCTTTTAGCCGTCCCTTTGGGGGGGGGGGGACTGGCTCTTCATGCAAAAAACTGACAACTTATAACCCAGGACAAATGGGTTTTAAATATGGTATCCCAGGGATACAGATTTCATTTCCACACATTGCCAATTCCAAACGGATGGCCAGATTTGCCCCCAAATCAGTGGGCAGAGGCCCAGAAACAAGTACTATCCCCCATGAGCATGGAGGCTTTTCAACTATTCAACTAGTAGCAGAAGAGGAAAAGGGACAAGGTGTCTATTCAAGACTTTTCCTGATACCCAGAAAAGACCCATCTTGGCGTCCAATTCTGGACTTGCCTTTCTGGACATCCCAAAATTCAAGATGCTGACTCTTTGCCAGTTACTTTCTATGCTAGGCAAAGATACCTGGTTGGCAACTCTCAATATAAGAGGCTTACATGCATATCCCAATCGGGGAGTCTTGCAGAAGATACCTCCGCTTCAAAGCAGGGTACTTGCATTACCAGTTCTCTGCACTGCCCTTTTGGCTTATGTACTGCACCCAGGGTCTTTACAAAGTGCCTGGCTCCAGTAATTGCATTTTGCAGACAAAGAAATATTCACATATAGCTATACCTGGACGATTGTCTAATTCAGGCAGAAAATAAGAACATTCTTCAAAAATATATGGTGTTTGTAAAAAGGGTTCTAACTCGTCTAGGGTACACTATAAACGAAAAGAAATCACAACTGGTACCCTCTCAATTACATTCCCGGGTGCAAGCTTGAATACAACTGCCCAGATGGCTTTCCTTATGCCAGAGAAGCAAATTCATGTGGTGACTTACTTCAGTCAGGTGGCCACAAAAACCCTGCTTTCTGCAAGGCAAATACTGCAAGCCTTGGGGTTCATGGCCTCCTGCATTCTTCTAAATCCATATGCAAGACTGCACATGAGGAAGCTTCAGTGGTATTTAAAAAGTCTATGGAGTCAGCATTGTCACAGCCTGGAAACCATGATTCCTATCATACCTTGCCTGCGCCTACAGTTCCTATGGTGGGCAGAGGCCTGCCACCAGAACAAGGAACTGCCATTCACACCACCCCATGCCGCCCAAACCCGAACTACAGATGCATCAGACTATGCATGGGGTGCTCATCTGGCAGGGAAGTGCATTCAGGGAAAATGGAGCCCAAATCAAATGCACCTTCACATAAATAAATAAATAAAAAATGCTAGCTGTACAGAATGCACTGACTGCCTTCAAGGACTACCTTCATCCTGGACAATTACTGATGAAAGACTGACAACACCACAGTTGTGGTACAGAAACAAGCAGTTGGGTGCACACTCCTACTCCCTTTGCAGACTAGCCATGGCATTGTGGAACACGGCCTTGAGCTATCAAGTACAACTAAAAGCTCAATTCCTGCCAGGAAAGCTGAATACTCTGGCAGACGAACTAAGCAGAAATCTCATGGACCTACACGAATGGAAACTGGAACCATGGATTTTCAACATGTTGACACACAAATGGGGGAGCCCCGACATAGTTCTGGGGTGAGGCAAAAAAGATGTATCAGTTGGACAAATTTTGCACAAGAACTCATCACAAAAAAAGCCTGGAAAGTGGATGCTCTGTCCTTCCGCTGGAAAAACCTGTCAGTCTATGCCTTTTCCCCCTCTGCCTCTGCTCTCCAAAGTTCTACTAAAAGTCACAGGACAAATCAAGAATGATTTTGATTGCTCCAGACTGGACTCGCCAACACTGGTACCCACTCCAGCACAGTGTCACACCTTCCACCGTGGTACCTGCCTCAGACACCTTACTTACTGTCTCAGCAGAACAACCAAACTCTGCACACTGCGCACCCAACTTTGAATCTTGCAGCGTGGCTAATCACCTAAATTCACCCTTGGCAAACCTATGATGGATGTCATTTTGGAGGCGAGAAGACCTAGTACTAGAAAACCTGCTGACAAATGGAAAATATTCTGTGCCTGGAATCAATCTCGAGGGATAAGCACAGCAGTGCCCAACATTCCTCAGATTTTGCAATACTTAACTGAGATGCTTCACAAGGGCCTGTCTTTTTCTTACATAAAAATCCATGCCACAGCCATTTCAGCTCATTACAACACAGAACCTCCCCTCTTCTCTCATCCTCTGCTAAAGCAGTATCTCAGAGGGACCAAAAACTGAAGACCACCCAGGAGAGCTCCAATCCCTGCCTGGGACCTTTAATTTTGTATTGGAGAAACTTGCTGTCCCTCCTTTTGAGCCAGCTGCAACTGCAGACTTGAAATTTCTCTCCTGGAAAACAGCTTTCCTTTTAGCAGTCACGTCAGCTAGAAGGATTTCCGAATTACAGGCTCTTATGGCATTGGAACCTTTCATCATTTTTCATGCGGACAGGGAACCTTTCATCATTTTTCATGCGGACAGGGTATCTCTCAGAACCGGAAAAACTATCCCCCAGGGGATCGGATCCCATTCCACCAGCACT